>NC_044992.1:29884949-30016910 GCF_008728515.1 Papio anubis
GGGAGTTGTTGTGTAATGGGTTGAGTTTCAGTTTTGCAAGATGAAAAAGTTCTGGAAATTGGTTGTACAACAACGTGAATATATTTAACACTATTAAACTGTACACTTAAAAATGGTTAGTATAGTAAATTTTGTTATATGTTGTGTACCACACACAAAAAATTGAGGCTGGTTACTGTGGCTCATGCCTGTAAACCCAACACTTTGGGAGGCCAAAAGGGAGGATCATTTGAACCCAGGAGTTTGAGACCTGCCTATATAACACAGTGAGACCCTGACTGTACCCCCCGCAAAAAAGAAGAAGAAGAAGAAAATCAGCCAGGCGTGGTGGCACATGCTGATAGTCCCTGATACTTGGGAGGCTGAGGTGGGAGGATTGTTTGAGCCCAGAAGTTCAAGGCTGCAGTGACCCACGATCATCCCATTGCACTCAAGTATGGGTAACGAAGCAAGACCCTGTCTCAAAAAAGAAAAAGAAAAAATTAAAAGAACAAGAAGAGCAAAGCATCTGGCCCTTACTTCCTATAAGTACCACGTGTCCATGACATAAAAAATAAAATCAAGATCCACCCAGAGAATAAGCTGCAAAGCAGCCTACATTATTTATAGCTACTTGTCCTCAATATACAAGTCAGAATTTGACTCTAACATGTAGCATACTCAAGAATTGTGAAAGTGTCCAACAAAAGACTACAACTTTTAAGGGCCACTTTCAAGTAGCTACACGAGCCTTTTTATTTTGGTCAAGTCAGTTTTTTAAAAATCCATTGCAGATATATTAGGCAGCATATCAATCCAACAAGAAAGCAGAGAACCAATATCAGTAAATCAAAGTGTGCCTTTCTGTTAATACTCTCTCATATGTTCTCATTTTATACACCCCTTCACCCAGTCAGAAAGTAGCCCTGAAGTATTTAGGCTCCATTCAGGGATAGCACTACCATGCATCAAAGTGTCAAGAGACCTGCCAGAGATGAAATCTGCAAATCTGTGCTTCTAACCACCAAAAAAAAAAAAAGAAGTTTATCAAAGTAAATGTCACCAGTGGCCCAATACCTGGACAACTTCCTATAAAGAGATTTAGAAGACAGAAGGCAATTCTCATTTCTTTGCAATATTAGGGCTGCATTTCCTCCTAGATGGCATGTAAAATCTGAGACAATGAGACAATCCTTTGCTGCAGGTGGTAGGCCTCCTCCAAGCCACAGCAGACAAGAGTGAGGGAAAGACTCTCTCCCGGAGGCTCAAATCCAACAATGAATTCTTCCCAGCCAAAACAAACAAATAAACACCAATTTTCAAAAATTCTCTCTATTATTCACACAGGACTGAATTATAGTTGTTCAACCCTGTGAATAACAAACAGAATGAATCAACAGTTTCTAATTCATCTCTAATTTTTCTCCCAATTATTACAAGAGTTTAAAGTTAAGAAAAGCAGCAAAGATTCATATACTTTCTTCCCTCTCCCTCTTGGCACATGGCCACAAAACAAATGGATACTGTCAAGAATATATATGCTTATTTTACCCTACATGGTCCATTTCCAAAGGTCTTTCCCTTAAGAGGAGATTAAGAAGGACATATGCTTCATCATATTACCAAGATTTAACCTAAGCATCTGGCCACCAGCTTTAGGAATAATTTTCAGTAGAGAATAAATGTAAACAGTACTTTACTGGGGGTTAGGGGCCCTGTATTTTAACTGACATTGTCACTAACTAGTCATGTTATGTTGAATGGACCCATTTAATCTCTCTGAGTGTCAATTTTCTCATTTATAAAACGTGAAAGCCTTTGCTTGTTGATCTCACAGAATAAGGTAAAAATAGTAACTGTGTTATTATATATTAAGGCATTTTAGAATTTTTTAAATGCTGTAAAAACAAGGCATATTACTATCAAAAATCATATTTTACATGGTAAAAATCTTAAGCTCTGGTTGTACTAGGATTGGACAGTATTCACAGACTCCTACATTAGGTATTCATTTATATGCTACCCATATGCAAGCATTCTATATATAAAATGTCACCAATCTAAAAACCATTTTCACATAACAGCTTTATTTTTTTCCCTGATTCATCTAGGCTGTCCAACATAAACAAAACTATAAGTGAGGAATAAGTTTGGGCATTGACACACAGTTCATTAATTAGATTATAAACCAATAAGTATAATTTCTGGAAATGGCGTGAAGTGAGAACAGGAAGAGTAAGTATATAAAGTAAATAAAGTTTACCTTATCAGTTTTTAAATATCTATATAGTTGTTTTTAAATAAATATACAAACATTACAATTATTTATGTACAAGTACACATAAACTCCCACATTCGTATTACCCCAGATAAATACATTGAATTGGAATTTACAGATTACAAGAGCATTTTTTTCTCCTCTAAAAGTAACTCTAGAACTAGAGCTAAACTATAGGTCAAAATGACACACGATATATTGGCCTGAGAACAATACTTTTCATTCAAATCCACACAAGCCTGCCACTTGCACTAGTCATCCCCGGCAATTAATCCCCCAAGAAAGACGTTTGATTAAATCTTTTCAAGCAAATCCTTTGCTTTGCTTTTGTTAGTTCACTTCTTGTCAACATCTATTAAAATATGCCTTTAATTCTCCCACAATCTTAAAAAACACCGATTCCACTGTCTTCAACTTTAATCAACTGTATGGCCGGCATTTTTCATTTCATAATAATGTGCTGCTTGGAATTCAAGAGGCAGGCTCAGCATCAATCATCTGGTAAGAATTTTTCCACTGCAATAAATATGCAAATGAGGAGAGCCAGTCAGTCGTATTTCAGGCCCGACTTGCTAGTGTTTTAAAAAAGACACAAATTTATTAATTGCCGGTGGCCAGAGGAATCCTATTACTTTGGGCATTGATTACAAAGCTGTGTGAGTGATTATTGTGCAACTCGCAGGCTACCCAGGCATGAGGAAAAATTATTAAAGCAAGGCAGAGATTATCAACTCAGAATAACAATAAGCCTTAACATTTAGGCCCTAACTTCTTCAACAAAGAATTGCACGAAGGCTCCACTGTATCATAATTCCGAATTCTGTCAGTATTACTGTTTGGGCTTGTTCTATATTCCCCAAGCAGAATGGCGTTACCAGTAAGACAGAGGACTGCAGGTTACAAATTCCTCAACATCAACCATTTGGAGAAGTTGCTATCATTTCCAACATATGGCCAACTAGAATTTTTAGATATCCAAGTATATATACACATACACAGGTATGCGTGTATATATATTCAGATTTAGATAAATGTGTGTGCTATTATGAGGACCATGGTTTTAACTGGAATAGTGTGAGGACTTCTGGCCCAGTATGCTGGTGAGTTCTGTAGACTAAAAGTAGTCCACAGATTATTTTATGGTGCAAAATAACCACAAGGATAACTTCAAAGCAGAGCGTAGAGACTTATATTCTAAAATCATGAAGGCTAAGGCAAAAGCAGACGTGGGTTTTCATATCTCAGAGGGCACCACAGCAGAAGGCGTGCGATCTATGGAGGAGTCTACGGAGGAAACAACTTGATAGGCTAATTCTGAATGCAAAGTGTTTTTGTGAGAAACATTCAACCCAAGATATATTAAATCAAATAAGAAAGAGGACTCAGTGGACAAAACTTATTTTTTTCTCTTAAGAGAATGATGTGGGGAATTGGGGGAGTAAGTAGATGTTGAAATAGGGGAGAGATGAAGAGACATATGATAAAATATATGTTGGGTGAGTCTCCTCATAGAAAGAAACAAAAAGAAAAAAAATTCTTACCATTTTACATTACTGCTACACTAAGTAACATGATAGATAGTGTGCATTTGAGTTCTGTGGAGGGACATCCCACTCAAGCTGTAATTTCTGACCAGGCATGAATTTATAAGGAAGGGAAAAGAACTGCAGAATTTCTTAGGTTTCCCTGAATACTCTCTCAAATACCTTGATGAAGTATGTCAATAAATCCTTAAAAAGCCCTATAGGACACAGCAATCTAGCTGATCAATGTACTTCCTGAAATCTACTACAGTTACCTTCCACTTCACAGTTCCTAGACCACCTCCATCGCTACTGAGCACTTTGTCAAAAAGGAAAATTTACTCTCCCCCTTTAAACAGAAAAGAGTAAATGTTCAGAATATGAGGTACTTAAAAACCAAGTTTATTTACAAGTACTGTAATTGTTTAAACTGTCTTACAGTAGTTACTCAGGGAGAGTGGGGATACTTTCATTTTTATTTGATGTACTTTTGAACTGTTTGAATATTTTATAAGCATGTATTACTCTTATAATTTAAAAATTTTATTAAAATTTAAAATAAACTGTGAAGAAAGGAAACTTATTAAAAATAAAATTAGAACCACAATCCAAGTAACCCCCTCTGATTTTTAAGAAGTCTGACTCTTTCATATTATAACATCTTTAAAAAAACAGCCTCTGCTGTGGCGAAACTGTCTCTAACCAAATGCCCACAAATTCTCTCTATATAGTATGAGTCTGGAAAAAACTGATGAAAATGGAGATTCAGAAAATACCTTTCTAAAACAGAGATTCCATGCAGAATTAATTAGTCCTCTCTCAGGATCCTTCATATCGTTACAACACTTACCCATTTTGTACTGTGAGTCTGATTTCACCACCTTAAAGCTGCTTCAGGGCAGCTTCAGCCTGTCATCCAGCATCCAACACATCACCTGGGCCATAAAAGGTATTCTACAAATGTTTTCTTCATTTAGAGAGATGTTGCCTAAGTCGCACGGCAGAATATTATCACACTGCCACTTCCAAATCTAAATGTTGACAAGCAAACAAAATGTAGACTACATACTTCCTAACTTTAATATCAACTATGTATCTTCAACAAACTGACCTTTTGTTAAGTAAGTAGTCAAACAACATTTTCTTTATTTTAATATGCCAACTATAAGACAATCGGGCTATTATCTTATAGTGTCTCAAAGCCATTTTGCCAGACAGGAATTGAAAAACAAAAACAATTAGCAATTTTTGCTAGGCATATTACAATGCATTCTCCTAAAAATTCAGTAATTACCATCGCTTAACTGGAAACACTGAGACTCAGAAAATAAAAGATTGTTTTAATTGTGTTTCTTTTAATACTAGTAAGGCTGAGGGTTGTTTATTCTCCAACTCAAAATGAAACACTTTGAGAGGCAGTGTTTATGTAAAAACACTTAAATGATGCTTTAAAAGCAGCTTCCCTGTAACTACACCTTACTATGAGCTCCTTGAGAGCAGAAACTGTTAACTATTCACCTGGGTACGTTTGGTGTTGGCAAATGTTATTGAATGAATAACTGAAAAAAAAAATCCTAATATCTTCCTTGGTATGTACTTTTTACATGTGCATTTCAAGTCTTCAAAGAACTAACTGTATGTATAGTACTGTCTTTATTCACAAAATCCTTTCAAGAAGAGGAAAACAAATATTGTGGCCCAAGTGCTATATCCTTAAAAGATTGTACTATCAGTATTCAGATTAATAGTTAATACTCAGTAAGGACCTGCTAAGTACCACACACTCACCTAAGCACTTTATATGCATTCATTCATTTAAGTCCTCATAACAATCCTTTGAGGTAGATACTATTATTGCATCACCATTTTACAGATACAGAAATTGAAACACTACTATAAGCTTAAAAAACAATTCCACAGTTTTCATTTTCTAGATCAATGTACCCTTGAGGGTTATGTACCAAAACTATCTGGGAAACAGAGTGTAATGAAATTTTCAATTACTAAAAAAATGACAAAACTTCCCTCCCCAGTACCATCACATGATAAAAAACACTAGTGAGATTCTGTTAAAATGTCATGTCCAAATCTGATTCCCACACTTGAAAAAACAAAGCAGAGAAACTAAAGGAAGCCCACATCACATGGATGGAAAGCAGGTCCAGTAAGGCAAGATAAAGCAATAATTGCTGAATTTGAAAGAAGAATGTTAACAAATGGATTAACAGTCTCCAAAATTCAAATGCCCACATACATCAGAGAAGATGCTTAGCCTTACTAATAAAAATAATTTTTTAAAGAAAAACTTAAAACAATGGGATATTTTTCTGATAATGCTTGATGCTGGCAAGGACGTGTGGGAAGGGGCACTCTGCGAACACAACTGATGAGTTTAGTTAGCGTGACATAGCCAGAAAGCAATCTGGCAAAATGTATCAAAGTTTTACACATGCCCAGTCCCTGACCCTACTATTCTTCTAGAAACTAACCCTCAGGAAATAATTGTAAAGCAAAGAGGTAGGTACAATAATGTTATTTTCAGCATTGTTTATAACAGATAGAAACTGCAAACATCTTAAGTGTTCATTTATAGGGAACTACTTAAATTAATTTTAGTTTAGCCAGGTAACTTTTTGTGCAGCTGTTGAAAAGGATTAGTATAAAATGGAATTTGGCTTAAGTAAACCAAACCATAAAAAACTTTTTTGGGATAAACAAAGTAATCTGAATATGAAGTACACATACAGTACTAGGAATATTAATTTAGTTAGGTGAGATGACAGTGTTACTAAGAGACATCCTCATTTTTTAGAGCCATAAACAGAAATATTTAGAGGCAAATGGCACGATGATTGTAATTTACTTTAAAACACTTAAAAAAAAACAAATATAATGAACATTAATTTTAAAGAAAAAAAAAGTAGACCTGCAGGCATTGACATGGGAAGATGTAAAGCACGATTTCATTTATGTTTTGAAAAAAGTTTATATTGACATAAAGTATCTGGAAGACAGATAGATTATTTAAAATGGTTATCTCTAGAGGACACTTTTATGAGTAGGAAAAAGAATACTTTCACAATCTACGTTACATATTTCATTAAGTATTGTTTGGTGAGCAGGGAGGAATACTCAGTATTGTCTGAAAGAAAATAACATTTCACAACAAACAAGCTTTAATTTTATTATTTTTTAAGGCAATTAAGATTAAACTTCAACAATACAAAGAGGTCTTCTGAGGTAGATATAATTCCAGAAAATCAAACAAGAAGAAACAGATTAAAGTAAAAATAGGAGAATTAGAGTGGCATTAAAGTTGACTGACAAGGACATCATCTATCCCTAGAACCAGTTCAAAATTTTCCCTGTTTGATTCACAAAAGAAATAGCAAGGACCAATAAATGTAAAGGAGCAAAACTGTTTATCTTCATTAAACACTGGGAAATGTAAATTAAAATAACAGATACCAGTTCCCAGATACCACTTGTCAAAGTGACAAAGATGAAACAAAATCATTATATCTGATGTTGACAAGGATAAGGAAAACTGACTCATATAAAAAGGCGAAAATGTACAAATACAACTTTTCTGGAAGGCAACTTGGCCATATAGATAAAAAGCCTTAAAATTTTGCATATTCTTAGAAAATGTACTAATTCCACATTTAGAAATTTATGCAACAAAGTAAGCATGCATATGAGTAAAGACTTACTAATAATGATGTTTACTACATTATTTATAAAAATGAAAACCTGAAAACAATCCAAATGTCCAACAATAAAGAACTGGTTAAACTATCCACACAATGGAAACTCTATGCTATCATTACAAATAATGCTATAGAACGATATTTAAAGACAGGGAAACATATTCATAATCTGTTAAATAGAAAGAAATGAATTGCAAAACAAATTACAGAATATGGTCCCATTTTTGTTCTAAGTACATACCCACTGAGAAAAAAACCTAGAAAAGATATTTACTATGTACCAAAATATTAAAAATACTTAACTCTTAGCTGCTAGGATTAGGGAAGAAATATTTCCTTAATTTTGCTTGGCTATTTTCTTTTTTTTCTTTTCTTCCTTTCTTTTTTCTTTTTTTTTTTTTTTGAGACGGACTCTCGCTCTGTCGCCCAGGCTGGAGTGCAGTGGCCGGATCTCAGCTCACTGCAACCTCCACCTCCCAGGTTCAAGTGATTCTTCTGCCTCAGCCTCCTGAGGCGGGGATTACAGGCATGCGCCCCTACACCCAGCTAATTTCTGTATTTTTAGTAGAGACAGGGTTTCACCATGTTGGCCAGGCTGGTCTCAAACTCTTAACCTCTGGTGATCCACCTGCCTCAGCCTCCCAAAGGTCTGAGATTATAGGCGTGAGCCACTGGGCCCAGCCTGCTTGGCTATTTTCTAAATTTTATACAATGAATACATATTATACACTTATAATTTATCATAAGAAAAAAGCCATTACTTATCACCTAAAAAATGGTCTTACCTGCCTAAAGGAGAAGGAACTAGATCAGCTGACCCCCTGAAAGTCTAACTCTTACTGAATGAAACAGCATCCAGGAAATAGCATCTTTAGAAAAACTGAAGGACATGTCTACTTCTTGTGCTCTAAGCCTTCTGTCCTACAACAAATTCATCTCCATATTTCTCCTGCCTTAATTGCTTTAAGCTGTGACATTTATTCCATATCTATGTTTCCTCATACTTTCTTTGAAAAGGGGAGAAGACCCTCAGATGAAAGAGTTAAGTTAAACCATATGCGTAGTGATTGAGCAGTGTGGCCAAGAGCAACGTTTCTGAGGCACAGCAGACCTCAGTTTCTACACTGGATTTGCCTCTCACCAATCGTGTGACCAAAAAAACAGCTACCTAACCTTTCTAAGCCTTGATTTGCTCATCTGTACAACACAGTTACTAGAGCCTACTGCACAGGCTGCTGTGAGAGCTAAATGAGACCTTTGTACAGGATTAATACAGTACATGGGAAGTGGTGCACAATTAACAATAGGAGGTTTTTGGTATTTTTGAGTATACTGGCATCTAGCATTGTATTTGCCCAATAAAAACACCAAGAGAGAAGAAAATTAATTCCTATTCTCAAAATGTCATCTTTTTTTCTTTCTTTTTACTCATGTTATTCTATGTTGTGCATCTGACTAGGGACACCAGAAATGCTTTTTAACCTGTTGAGTTAGCTGGGCACAGTGGCTCATGCCTGTAATCCCAGCACTTTGGGAGGCCGAGGTGGGCGGATCACAAGGTCAGGAGTTCGAGACCAGCCTGGCCAATATGGTGAAACTCTGTCTCTACTAAAAATACAAAAATTAGCCAGGCGTGGTGGCAGGCGCCTGTAGTCCCAGCTACTCTGGAAGCTGAGGCAGGAGAACTGCTTGAACCTGGAGAGGTGGAAGTTGCAGTGAGCAGAGATCATGCCACGGCACTCCAGCCTAGGCTACAGAGCGAGACTCTGTCTCAAAAAAGAAAGAAAAGAAAGAAAAAATTTGTTGAGTTAAATTAAGTCACCCTTGACCTTGCCCTTGCCCTCAACCCTCACCACTGTTGACATATGTGTAGCATACACTATGCCTCATCTTTAGCATGTAAGAATCCTTAAGAGATTGTCTGAGCAGCTTCTCCAACTGTAAACATTTTCCTTGTTATGAAACTGGGAACAGCTGGTATAAATTTCTTAAAATAGTAGCCTTCTAGATTTTTTTCAGAGGCAAATTTACTCAACTGTCCCAAGAAAAATAGGAACTGGTAGATTTGAGATTAAACACCAAGCAAAACAACTAACACTACATGAAAGGCATTAAAAATTACCAAAGAACTCAAGCTGAAGTTAAGTGTGTCCATGTATAACAAACTCTCAAAGCAGGTCACATGAGCAAACTTATTTGGGGACAGGTTATAAATATAACAATTATAATCATCAAGAAATAATTATGTCTCAAGGTGTCATGATATATAGACTTTCTCTAAGATAATTCTTTTTTTTTAAGAGGCAGGGTCTCACTCTGCTGCCCAAGCTGGAGTACAGTGGCATGATTATTGCTCACTGCAGCCTCGAATTCCTGGGTTCAAGCAATCTTCTAACCTCAGTCTCCCAAGCAGCTAGGACTACAGGTGCATGTGTGCCACCTTGCCTGCCACATAATTCAAAAGTAACATTATAGCCTAAGTTACGTCTTTTTTTCCTCACCCCCACCATCCCCAGCATCCTCTCCTTGTCAAACTGCCATTCAAATTTCACAGAAGAAAACATAAGTGGAGGAAAATATATACATATTAAAATATCTGGAAATTGTTAGTAATGTTTTCTCTGAGAAGTAGATGTAGGAATTTGGAAAACTAGGAGAGCTTTTACTTTTTCCTTTATATACATCTATATTATTTACATTTTTTTCACAGTGAAGATGTACTGCTGTATATACATTTTAACATAATTAATAGAAGAACATACGGACAAATTAAACTAAGTCCCATAAAACCCTTAGCAAGTTTCATAAGTACCAGGCGGAAAAAATGTCTCCATTATTTTGGAAAATGCTCTGCAGCTTCTCGTGATACTTTTAGGGATACACTAGCTAGTATTAGGAAAATACATTATGAGTAGATAAGCATTAGCGATGGTTAAAACTGGAAAGGAGAAACCTGCTGAACTATTGATCTGATTTCATGCTTCCAACTGCTTTTTACACTCTCCTACATATCAAGATGAAGACCACCACTGGCTTAGACAAAGGCTTCCAAAAGAAATGATAACAATCCAAATACTCTTGAAAAGTCATTTCGGCCGGGCGCAGTGGCTCAAGCCTGTAATCCCAGCACTTTGGGAGGCCGAGACGGGTGGATCACGAGGTCAGGAGATCCAGACCATCCTGGCTAACAAGGTGAAACCCCGTCTCTACTAAAAAATACAAAAAACTAGCTAGGCAAGGTGGCAGGCACCTGTAGTCCCAGTTACTCGGGAGGCTGAGGCAGGAGAATGGCATAAACCCGGGAGACAGAGCTTGCAGTGAGCTGAGATCCGGCCACTGCACTCCAGCCTGGGCGACAGAGCGAGACTCCGTCTCAAAAAAAAAAAAAGTCATTTCATGCAAAAGCAACTGAACAGGAATATTACAAAACAGTTGTTTGACATAAGCATAGGGTTATACTTGTCTCCATTTCTGGGATTATTTGGGTTATGAAAGGCAACTTCATTTATCAGTACAACCACTATTATCAAGGGGGTAAAATCTACAAATTCAGAATATAGAGAATTACAACTCAACATTATTATACCTTTTAAAATACATTTAGCCAAGTAGGGGCCACCCCATAAATGTTATATGTCTTCTAGGAAAATGTTTTCCTTTAAACAAAGGATTTACTTTCTACTTTTTCACCAGAGCCCCCTCTTTTGAATAATTTGTTCCTATTTTGGTACAATGTATCCTTAAGGAGTTTCAATGAGTTGTGAAATAATTGTTACTCATAAGCAAAAGGAAAGAAAAAAAAAGAAAGAAAGAAGAAAGAAAGAGAAAGCAGGATTAACTGCAATTGCCCCTACAACTGAGAAACTTGCATCTTGCACTTTCACCATGTAAATAATGCACAGATCCTGCGGGAACATGCCAAACACCAGGATTCTTAATTAATGGAGCTCTTTAATGTGCAAATCAGGAACAAATTGCAAGTTCTGACTTGCATTGATTATGAAAACATTAATTGAATGAGCAAGACCCTAAAAAAGACAGAATCCCAAGTCTTCCAAGAGACAGAAAGAATACAAAGCTCTGGAAACCAGACAAGTCTGACCAATGTCTAAAATGTAAACCTAAAACTGAGTGTTCTCACTACTACACAATGAATTAAAAAATGAGAAACAAACAAAAACCCCCAACAGTTTCATCAGACAGCAATCACGATAAATGCATCTATTACATTACCATCTTGCATTAAGGAAAAAAAAAAAAAAAAAAAAGAATGTTTACTCCAGAAGCTTACAGACACTGCTTTAACAGGGAAAAAAACAACATTTTCTACACACACATACTTATATGTATATAGGTGTAACAAAACAATGCTGTCTCTTTAAAAAAATTCATCCTATATAAATTATAGCCATAAACTTTTCCTGCAGTGCAGCCTAATTAATTCTTGTTCTATACACAAAGGGAAATGCTGGGTGACAAATGGGTGTGAAGCCAGAAAGCTGCCAGGTCTGCAAAACATTTTCTACTTCAATTTATAAGCAATTTTGCAGTAAATCATCAACCAGAACCTGGAATCTCAGGAATCTCTGAGTGTCCAAACCACATTATATCACTTATCAAAGAGAGAAGCAAAAAGAGTTTAAAGACATCTCATTTTTCAGTTCTAACCCACATCAAAATCTAGAAGCACTGTGTAATCTATTATTCTCTTCTGGGTAAGGTTTTAGTACCAAGGATATATATTTCAAGCAAAAATGACACTATAGGTTGATGTAGCCCATTCCTCTATCCCTAGAAGTACTGTATCATGTATCCGTTACCATAAGAAATATTCCCAGAGTTATCTGGGAATAAGCACACATATACCCCCTCCCTCAATCCAAGCAAAACGTACACAATAATCAAGCCAGGCTGAAGGGTTCAACAGTGAGCCACTGTGGAAAACAGGTGGAAAATACTCCAAGGAAACAAGATTAGTGGAGAGGAAAATAGAAACTCACAGAAAACAAAGAAGAAAGCTGGGCTGCCTCTTTGTACTCAGACCTTTCTCCCATCCCTAACCCATAGTAGTCACTGATCTATCCCAATAATTTTACCTTTTCCAGAATGTTATATAAATGGAATTTCCAAGTATATAACCTTTTGAGGCTGGCATATTTCACTTAGTATAATACCCTTGAGGTTCATCCATGTTTTTGCCTGTATCACTAGTTTATTCCCTTTTATTGCTGACTAATGTACAATTTGTTGTACATTTGGACATTTGGGCTGTTTCCAGTTTTTGGTGGTTATAAATAATGCTGCTATGAATATGCATGTACAAGACTTTGTGTGAATGTATGTCTTCATTTCTCTAGGGCAGATATCTAAGAGAGGGACTATGGGATCAGGCTCATATGATGAATATATGTTTAGCTTTATTTAAAAACTGCCAAACTGTTTTTCCAAAGTGGCTGTACTATTTTGCATTCCCATCAGCAATGTACGAAAGTTCCAGCTGCTCTACATTCTTGTCAGCACTTGGTGTTGTCAGGTGTGTATTTGTAGTTGGCCTAATAGGTATGTAGAGGTATCTCCTTGTGGTTTTAATTTGCATCTCACCAAACATTAAAGATTAAGTTAAATATCTTTTCATGTGCTTATTTGCCATCATACATTGTCTTTGGTAAAGTGTCCAAATCTTTTGCCCATTTTTTTTTTTTGAATGGATTTTTTTTTTATTGAGTTTTGAGAGTTCTTTATACACTCTGGACACAAGCTGATTGTTAATTATGTGATTTGCAAACATTTCCTCTTCATCTGTAGCTTATCTTTTCATTACTTTAACATATCTTTCACAGAGCAAAATATTTTATTTCTAATTTAGCCCAATTAACAATTTTTTCTTTTATGGATTATGTTTTTGATATTGTATTTAAAAACTCTTTGCCTAACCCATGTATTTTTCAAAACACTTTATGATTTATGTTTAAGTCAATATAAATTGACTGTCTTGTGTTAATTTTTGTATCAAGTATGAGGTACAGGTTGAAGTTCATTTTTTTTGCAAATGAGTGCACAACTGTCCCAGAACCATTTGTTGAAAAGACTATCCAGGCCGAGAATGGTGGCACATGCCTGTAATCTCAGCACTTTGGGAGGCCAAGGCGGGAGGGCAGGAGTTCGAGACCAGCCTGGGTAACGTAGCAAGACCCCATCTCTAAGAAAAATAAAGAAAATTTAGCAGGCCATGATGGCATACACCTGTAGTCCCAGCTACTCAGGAGGCTAGGGTGGGAAGACTGCATGAGCCAGGAGCTCAATGCTGCAGTGAGCCACTGCACTTCAGCCTCCACAAAAGAGGAAGACTCTGTCTCTTAAAAAAAAAAAAAGAAAAAGAAATAAACCATCCATTCTCCACTGGCTTGACTTGGCACCTTTAAAAGTCAACTGCCCATTATCTGTATGAATTTATTTCAGAACTCTCTATTCTATTCCACTGATTAAAGTAACTTTTTAAAAATATACCTTTTAAAAGGAGTAAACCCACAAAAGAAAGGCGAAGAATGAGACAGGATAGCAACTCAGTTCTGTAACCTACCTATACAATTATTAGAATGTTTAAAATTCAGAACATACCACATTATGAGGAAGTGGAGCAACTAGAAATCTTACACACTGCTGGTGGGACTGTAAAATGGTATAACCACTTTGGAAAATAGCTTGGCAGTTTTGGGAGTTAAACATGCATTTACCATGCAACTCAGCCATTCTATTCTTAGCTACCCAAGAGAAATGAAAGTCTATGTCCATATAAAAACATCAATACAAATGTTTGTAGCAGATTTATTTGTAATAGCCAAAAACTGGAAACAAAACAAATTGTGGTACACCCATACAATAGGATACTACACAGCAAAAAAAGGCAATGAACTACTGACACATGAAAAAATATGGAGGATGCTCAAAATAATGATGCTGAGTAAAAGCCAGGCTAAAAAGGATACAAACTGTATAATTCCATTTATATAGAATTCTACAAAATGCAAACTAACCTATAGTGACAGCAGATTTAGTGGTTGCCTAGGGACAAACAGGGAAGGCCAGGAAGGAAAGATTATAAAGAGGCTGGGGAAACTTCTGCAGATGAGGAATATGTTCATTATCTTGACTGGTGATGGTTTCCCGGTGTATACAAATGTCAAATTGCACACTCGACATATGGGCAATTTATTATGTCAATTACATCTCAACAAACCAGTTTTTGAAAAAGCAAATGGACAAATAATAACTGACTTAGATAACCCAAGCAAGATGACTAGGGTGCTAGCAATGAAGAATCAGATGCAACCTCACTTACAGTCCAGAAACAGAATGCAGAGGATTCAGGAACTGGCAGTGCCCAGCACTTCTAGAAAAGGAGATCAAAGCAGGCCTAAAAACAACTGGAGCACTTAAAATATCATATTTTCTTACTTAGGCAAAATTTAGAGGTTTATCCTTGAAGAGAGTTAAAGAGACGGTCTCTGTACAGGGAGATTCCAGACCATAGTTGAGGGCAAAGGAGTAATATTGAAAACAGGGGGACTAAGCTGAAGCTTACAGACTGAATGCCGAGATCCGCAAGCCTACTCACCTCCTAGAGTGTTGGCCACCAGGCAGGAAACTGGAAGTCCTCTAGATTTTGATCTCATAAAGAGCAAAGATCTAAAGATACTGCCATTGGGAGTTCTCCCAAGATGGCGCAGATAGATTGCTTTACAATGGAGACCACAGACAAAAGCCCCATCCAACAAACAAGTTCCCCAACAACTTTTTGGTATGATACACTTAAAAATCAACAGAGAGCTCAGAGGATCACCAAAAATCCAAGAAAAACATGTAACATGTTATATAGGAGTCAAAGCAAAAGCAAAAAACAAACAAACAAAGCAGCTTGGAGGAAACAGACTATGCAGGAAGAACACATACAAAAATACATAGGCCAGGCGCTGTGGCTCACATCCGTAACGTCAGTGCTTTGGGAGGCTGAGGCAGAAGCATCACTTGACCACTTGAAGCCAGGAGTTCAAGACCAGCCTGGGCAATACAGCAAGATGTCATCCCTACTAAAAATAAAAAATAGCCAGGGGGGATGGCATGCACCTGTAGTCCTAGCTACTCAGGAGGCTAAGGCGGGAAGATAACCTGAGCCCAGGAGTTTGAGGCTGCAGTGAGCTATGATCACACCACTGTACTCCAGCCTAGGTGACAGAGTGGGACCTTGTCTCGAAAAAAGAAAAAAGAAAAAAACCCAAACAGTAAATAAAACAAAACAAAATAAAATAAAATAAAATAAAAATATGATAGAAAAGGCCACGCACGGTGGCTCACGCCTGTAATCCCAGTGCTTTGGGAAGCCAAGGAAGGTAGATACCTGAGCTCAGGAAGATACCCGAGCTCAGGCATTCGAGACAAGTGTGGCCAATGCAGCAAAACCTCATCTCTACAAAATCTACAAAAAATTAGCCAGGTGTGGTGGTGTGCACCTGTAGTCCCAGCTACTTGTAGGGCTGACGCAGGTGGATTGCTTGAGCCCAGGAGGCCAAGGCTGCCGTGAGCCAAGATCGAGCCACTGCACTTAAGCCTGGGTGACAATGTCAGAGCCTATCTCAAAAAAAAAAAGAAAAAAAAAAAAAAAGAAAAAAAGAAAAGAAAAAAAGATAGAAGAAATTTTAAAAACTCAATAGAGAGTATTGAAAATAAAGCTGAGGAAATGTCTTACAGAGGGAAGGATGAAAAATTGAAGAGAAAAAGAATCACAGAAACAGTCTGGTGCCAAATAACAGGCCTTCCAGAAAGAGAGAGAAGAGAGAGAAAGGAAACACAGGGGAGAAAGTAAAACACAAAATAATTTCAAGATGATTTTCTAGGACTGAAAGACATGAATTTCTAGATTGAAAAGGCCCTCCAAGTGCTCCGGACAACAGACAAAAACAGATCTATTCTATGGTACATCATTATGAAATTTCAGAATTCTGTGGACAAAGTTTCCAAAAAGTTTCCAAAAAGGAAAAAAAAAAAAAAAAAAAAAAAAGCAAGCTCTAGAATCAGAACAACTTCTGGCTTACCAATTGCAACTTTAGAAGCTGAAATACAATGTAACATTCTATAGAATTCTATATACAAAGGATCAATCGTGATGACAGAATAAAGGTATTTTCAGACAACTGAAATCTAAAAATATTTACCTCCCACACACCCCTTCTCAGCAAGCTATGAGAGGATGTGCAACAAAAATTGGAAGTAGCCAAGAAAGACTCTGGAATAGGAGATCCACAGAAGCAAGAAGCTAAGGTAACCCCCAGTATGATGGTGACGGCAGATCCCAGCAGACAGCTGGATACCTGAGAAGGTAAACAGGCCAGATGAGAGCAGGTCAAAAAGCTCTGGGAGGGACTTCTTAAGGAACATCAACTGGCATAATATTTGATGCAACTTAAGACTTGAGAAGAGATTTAGCTAACTGGAGAAAAGTTTGGGCTTGAATTACTACACAGAAACTCAACAAACAACAATTTAACAATTAACTCTAGAAAACAAAACAATGTGTGGGAAAGGAAAATAATCATTATTCATTATTTATTACGTGGCTCAGCTGTGAAAAGTGTTTATAGACATAATAATGTAAATACTGAACACTGATCTAACCAAACTACAGTATAACCACAAAGGGGCAAATTAACAACATAACCAGAAAGTATGCATGAGTGTAGCAGGAATAGAGCTAAATCTTCATTATTATAAAGGGGAGTCAACAGGTAATGCCTAAAACTGAAAACTCAAGTAGAAACAAACCATGTTAATTAGAAAAATCCATTGATTCAAAACAAAAACAAAACAAAACAAAAGTACAACAAAATAACTTAAAATATAATTGTTGCTTCAGGAGAAATGGTTATGGTACAGCCACTATACACACAAGCAGCAGACTACTGGTTTTCATAACAAGCTTCCTAGAATTATCTGACTTTTTAAATTGTATATATGTATTGGATACAAAGTTTAAAAGGAGGGCACAGCGGCTCATGCCTGTAATCGCAGCACTTTGGGAGGCCAGGGCAGGAGGATCACTTGAGGCCAGGAGTTTGAGATCAGCCTGGGCAACATGGTGGGCAACCCCATCTCTACCTCCTCCCCTCCCCCGCAAAAAAGGGAAAATGTCCAAGACAAACAAAAAATCTGGTTGAGACAGGAACAATTCCAGGAATTAAAATGACTCTACAACAACAAAAAAAAAACTTTAAATTTACATAATATACTCTTATTAGTTATATAGAAAAGGAACCTTCAGGAATCAAAAGACCCCATAAAGACTAAAAATATGATTTAAAAAGAAAACTTCAGGCTGGGCACGGCAGTTCACACCTGTAATCCCAGCATTTTGGGAGGCTGAGGCGGGAGGATCACTTGAGCCCAGGAGCTCAAGAACCAGCTTGGGCAACATAGTGAGACCTCATCTCTACTAAAAATTTTTTAAAAATTTGTCAGGCATGGTGGCACACACCTGTAGTCCCAGTTACTTGGGAGGCTGAGGCAGGAGCATCTCTTGAGCCCAGGAGTTCAAGGCTGCAGTGAGTTATGATCACATTACTACACTCCAGCCTGGGCAACACAGCAAGGCCCTGTCATAAAATAAAATAAAATAAAATAAAATAAAATAAAATATGAACTTAGCAGCTTAAAAATAACTTAAAAATTAATTTTAAAAAATCTGGAAATCAGCTTCAAAAATCTTTCAGAACATAAACATGGTAAAATCATAAAAAGATGGAAAATGAAAAATAACACATAAGAGACACAACACTAATCCAGGCTTAAAATCTAAGAGAACAGAGAAAATGAAACGAAGAAAATTATTAAAGAAATATTAGAAAAGATATTCCCAAAACTGAAGGACCCCAGTCTTCATACTTACTAAGGTAAATGTTTAGCATAATAAAATGACCCATACTTAGACATCTCTTCAGGTAATTTCAGAAAATCAAGAATAAAGACAAATTCTGCAAGACCCCATCTCTACAGTGCAAGACCCCGTCTCTACAAAAAAGAAAAAAGAAAAAAATTAGCTGGACGTGGTGGCATGCAACTGAGGCCGAGCTACTTGGGAGGCTGAAGTGGGAGGGTCACTTGAGCCCAAGAGTTCGAGGCTGCAGTGAGCCACGATTGCACCACTGCACTCCAGCCTGGGCAAGAGATGAAGGCCCTCTCTCAATAAAAAATAAAAATACAAGAAAAAATAACCAAGAGAAGATCCCAAACATGTCCAGAGATAAAAATAAGTCATCTACAAAGGAATGAGATTCATACCTTGTCACTGGAAAACAGTGGGATGGTAGAAGACAATAAGACACATAGTAGGTTGAATAATGGTCCCCCAGAGATATCTACATCCTATACCCCAGAACAAGTGAATGTGGCTTTGTCAGTAACATATTAAAAAGTCAAAAGGGGCCGGGCGTGGTGGCTCACGCCTGTAATTCCAGCAGTTTGGGAAGCCGAGGCGGGCGGATCACGAGGTCAGGAGATCAAGACCATCATGACTAACACAGTGAAACCCCGCTTCTACTAAAAATACAAAAAATTAGCCGGGCGTGGTGGTGGGCGCCTGTAGTCCCAGCTACTCGGGAGGCTGAGGCAGGCGAATGGCGTGAAACCAGGAGGCAGAGCTTGCAGTGAGCAGAGATCGGGCCACTGCACTCCAGCCTGGGCAACAGGGCGAGACTCCGTCTCAAAAAAAAAAAAAAAAAAAAAAAAAAAAGGTCAAAAGGACTTTGCAGATATAATTAAGTTAAGGATCTTGAGATTATCCTGGATAAGCCAGGTGGTCCAATGTGATCTCAAGGGTCCTTATAAGAGGAAGGCAATAGGGTCAGAGTCAGGAAAAGAGAGGTTGCAGAGATGGAATTGCTGGTTTTAAAGATGGAAGAGGACCATGAGCAAAGAATGTGGCCACCTATAAAAGCTGGAAAAGGCAAGCAAACAGATTTCTACCCTAGAGCCTCTAGGAATAAAGCCCTGCTGACACCTTGATTTTAGGACTTGTGACCTCCAGAACGATATGATAATCAGTGTGTGCTGTTAAGTCACCAAGCTTGCGGTAATCTGTTACAGCAGCAAGAAGAAACCAATAACAGGCAATACTTTCTAATTCTGAGGGAAAGTAATTTTCAATCTAGAAAGGTCTACCCAATCAAACAAGAATATATCAATGAGGAATGAGGGCAGAGTATTTTCAAACCTGCGAGAACTCAGATAACTTACTCTGGATGCATGTTTGGCAGCAAACTGACAGAGTAAACTGAGATAACAGAAGAGAGCCTGAAAACCTGAAAGCCGTAGCTCTCTCCAGAAGAGCAGTGAAAGAGAGGCCCAAGAGTACAGCTGTGCATTACTCCCAGAGAACAACCAGCTCAAAGTGGAAAATTTAACACAAGGGATGGCACGATGTAAAGCTAAGGAAAAAAAGGATTGAGATGATAAAACTGAGCTACAAGGGCGGGGGGGTAAAAAATTACAAAACTAAGGGGAAAAAACAATAAAATAGGAAGCAAACAGAAAATGGCATGATTTTAAGCAGGTAATGGAAAGCAACTAAAAACTTGAACTAAACTAGGAATATTCTCCTTTGAGTGGACTAGGAGCCATGACTGAAAAAACAGGGAAGAAATACAATTTTCCAATTCTTCCCTGTCCTAGCAGTCTACCTTATTTACATGGTAATTACACTGTAAATGCAGTTTATTGGCTCTTTTGCTTTGTTTTGTTTTAAAGACAGAGTCTTGCTCTTTCACCCAAGCTGGAGTGCAGTGGCGCGACCTTGGCCCACCACAACCTCTGCCTTCTGGGTTCAAGCAATTTTCCCGCCTCAGCCTCCTGAGTAGCTGGGCTTACAGGCACCCACCACCATGAGATGGTCCACATTGCTATCTAAGGCACTCTTGTGCACTGGCCCATCTCCACTCCATCCCTACTCACCCACCATAGGATGTTGTGACAGCAGATGTCCCCCTCTCCTGCATCATCAATTTACCCTTCTCTGCTGGGTCACTCCTATCAACACACAAACATGCTAGTATTTCACCTTAAAAAAAAAACAAGCAAAACACCCCTCTCATGACCACATCCTTCACCATCTAATGTCCCATCTCTCTGCTCCCTTTTAAAGCAACAACCCTTCAAAGAGTTGCCTATATTTTAATGTTTCATTTTCCCCATTCTCTCACTTTTTCTTTTTTAAAATTAATTTTTAAAAATTGAGACGTGGGTCTCACTATGTTGCCCAGGCTGGTCCTGAACTCCTGGGCTCAAGTGATCTGTCCACCTGGGCCTCCCAAAGTGCTAGGGTTATAGGCATGAGCCACTGTGCCCAGCCACTCCATTCTCTCTTAAACCCATTCCAGTCAAGCCTGTAAGCCTACCAGTCTGCCAACTTCATCAAGGTCAAGGATGCCCACCATGTTGCTAGATAAGTCAATTCTCAATCCGCATCTTACTTCTGTTAGCAGCAGTCTCACCCTTCATATCAGAGAATAAATAAGTCAAGACATAAAGATGTAAACAAAATATCTAAAATTACAAAAGTAAAACAAATAAAATGTTAGTCAAAGGAGTACTGTCTTCCTGAAGGCTTCTATATATTTATCTTACTCCTATGTGATTTTAATAAAACAATTTAAGAACAGGTTTTAAGACATAAACAACAGAGTATCATCTTATACAGCAGTTGGGTTCTAAAGTCTGAGCATAAAGCAAAAAGTCAAGTTTTGACCAAACCATTGCGAAAATCCCTTATACTGCACATAATGGATATTATTATGTGAAAGATAGCATTGTGCTATCTTTCAATAAGTTCAACACAGCCAGTCCTTCCCTTCGAACATTATTAGCCCACAGAGCACTTTGTCAATTAAACACAGATGATTCCATTTAGGGACCGTCCTGTACAAAGACTGCATGCTGTAACTTTAAGCACTAGATTGATATTCTGCTGATCAATGCTCACTAAAGAGGTACCCAAGAACAAAAGATAACCAAGGCAATAAAAGAATCCGCCTGCCATCTCATGCATACTCTACGCTCACTGAATAAAGTGGCAGGCAGAATTATTGGCACTATATAAACAGTTTCTCTCTCCTTGGTTTTTGTTTTGTTTTGTTTATTTTGAGACAGTTTCGCTCTTGTCACCCAGGCTGGAGTGTAATGGCGCGATCTTGGCTCACTGCAACCTCTACCTCCCGGGTTCAAACGATTCTCCTGCCTCAGCCTCCCCAGTACCTGGGATTACAAACGTCCGCCACCACTCCCAGCTCATTTTTTGTATATTTCATAGAGAGGGGGATTTCACCACGTTGGCCAGGCTGGTCTCAAACACCTGACCTCAGGTGATTTGCCCACCTCGGCCTCCCAAAGTACTGGGATTACAGGCATGAGCCACCGCGCCCAGCCTCTCCATCTTCTTCTTTTGGCCAGGCGCATATAGTTATGTTTGAGTTAATTAAATGTACATATAAAGAGACCATTGTGCAATGATAAGTACAACTTCACCATAAATATAGTGACACAGTGATCCTACTATGGAGCTACTAGCTACTCCAAGTCAGGGCTACTTTCTTATCTAACTCATTACTATTAAAATTTATTTTTCTGAGCTACTCTGGGCCACTCTGCCTATGGGATAGCCCTGCTCTGTCTATGGAGCAATCAAAAAAAAAAAAAAAAATTATTTCTGGTGCTGAAGACAACCCTCACTCCTAAGAAACCCAACCCCAAAACAGTGAAACGCATTTTCTAGCTAGACTGGTATCAGTAGTTTTTAAGCTGCCCTTAGCTCCCATGGGTCTCTGACCCATTTAGGGCTTATACTCTCAGGGTAGGCAGAATCAGTGCATAAGAATCTGACACGATACTCCCCTCCTCATTCTGCCACTTGGTGACTTTGGAAAAGTTCTTGCTCTGTGATCCAGCTTTACTCTCAACATTATATAAATGCCTAATTAACTAAATTGGACAAAGTAGTAGCTCAAAAGGGACAAAAAGTCTTCCCACACAGAACTCACTCTCTAATAAATAGATAAAACATGGCATATGTTATTTAAATGCTAACAGGTATTATATAAATATCAAACAGAAACTTAGCAAGAAATGATTGCCTTCATTTCCCACCTACAGTTTAGGAAAAAAGATCAATAATACCTTGTGGAGGCAGGAGTGTAGGAAAACAACTATTACAGATGAGAATTTAAATTGTTACAATTCTTCCAGGGGCTAGTCAGGCAACATATTCCAAAAGCCTTTTTAAAAAAACAATGTACAAGGCCCGGCACTGTGGCTCACACCTGTAATCCCAGCATTTTGGGAGGCTGAGGCAGGCAGATTACCTGAGGTCAGGAGTTCAAAACCAGCCTGGCCAACACAGTGAAACCCAGTCTCTACCAAAAATACAAAAATTAGCCAGGCGTGGTGGCGGATGCCTGTAATCCCAGCTACTCAGGAGGCTGAGGCAGGAGAATCGCTTGAACCCGGGAGGTAGAGGTTGCCGTGAGTCAAGATCCTACCATTGCACTCCAGCCTAGGCGACAAGAGTGAAAACTCCGTCTCAAAAGAAAAAAAAAAAATCAATGTACAAGTCCTTTGTCCCAGCAACTACATTTCCAGGGAATGTAGATCTGTGCAATATGATACAGTATCCACTAATTATATATGGCTACTAAGCACTCAAAATGTGTCTAGTCCCAATTGAAATGAATTGTGATTACAGGATATACTCTGGATTTCAACGACTTAACATGAAAAAAGGAATGTAAAATATCTCATTAAAATTTTTATATTGATCACATTGAAATTATAATATTTTTGATATATTGGGTTAAATAAAATGTCTAAAATTAATTTTACCTGTTTCTTTTTAAAAATGTGGTTATTAAAAATTTTTAATTACATGTGGCTTGCATTATATTTCTACTGGACAGTGCTATTTTTAGACAAACTGCACATATATGTATGTACAAGGATATTTATCAAAGCATGTTTTCTACAAGTGAAAAGCTAGAATAAACCTAAGCACCCATCAATACAGATTGGCTAACTAAATTGCAGTAAATCTATAAAAAGGAATACTTTAACTCCTAAAAATGCTGATGTACATCTAAATATACTGACATGAAATATTAAGCAGGAAAAACAAAACTGAAAATAGTACATATTTATATGATTCCATTTTTTGTTTTAAAAAGTGTGTGGTGTGTGTATGTGCACGCAAAAAGGTCTGGAAGGATATTCATCAAAATGACAACTATGGTTATCTCTGGGCAGTAGGATTACAGCTAATCCTTATTTTCTTCTTTATGCTTCTATGTATTTTCCGATCTTTGAAATAAGCATGACATACTTTTATAATTAGAACGCTGAAGTTATTTTCAAAAATGATAGCCATCAGCTGAAGCAAAAAGATCAATCTTACATCATCTTGGCTAGATGAAGTCTGCAGCAATAAGGGTCCTTAAGCCTACACAATGTTACAATTAGTGGGGGTTGCAAGTGCCTTTGTCCCAAGCAATACTTAAACCCATTCCAAGTAATTAAAAATATTTCAAGGTTCTACAGAACATTGTGAGAACTTTGCCATGAACCCATAAAGTGTTAATTGAGAGAACTCTGAAATAAGTGTTTATGGATTTTTCACCTAAGGCAACTAAGTAATTTAAAACGGGGGGATTTTGGTGATAAAATTGGTTGCCTCTGGGACAGGGTACTGGGCTGCAAGGGTACAGGATTATCACTGTATAGTCTTTAGCATTTTTGAATTCTGAACCATGTGAATGTACTGCCTACTTAAAAATAAGTAAAACTTTAAAAACAAAACATTATCAAGACTCCATGATTGCCCACAGCTTATGCAAAATTTAAAACATTATTCTTTAAGGTGTCTATTATTGTTGAGGACAAATTACCATTAAAAATTTTAGTCTAGCCGGGAGCAGTGGCTCATGCCTGTAATCCCAGCACTTTGGGAGGCCGAGGCAGGCAGATCTCGAGGTCAGGAGTTCGAGACCAGCCTGGCCAATATGGTGAAACCCCATCTCTACTAAAAATACAAAAATTAGCTGGGCGTGGTACCACATGCCTGTACTCCCAGCTACTCTGGAGGCTGAGGCAGGAGAATCACTTAAATCTAGGAGGCGGAGACTGCAGTGTGCCGAAGTTGCGCCACTGCACTCCAGCCTGGGCGACAGAGCAAGACTCCATCTCGGGAAAAAAAAAAAAACAAAATTTTAGTCTAGTCAAGTCAAAATAATTGGGGCTCTTAGGGAAGGACCACAAAGATATGAGAGGGTAAGTATGAAGTGGGAAGATGACAGGGTGCAAACAAAATATAATTTATTAATAGTGAAATTTGTTTTCATACTCTTAGGCAAGTAAAAAATCTGAATACTTCCTCTGTATTTATATTACATCATACTGTGTTCTTGGATGTTTTGCTTATGGGAAATATCAAAATGTCAACCATTGTTTCTATTAAAGGTCTTTAATGATATTGCATTTTACACCTGTAATGAAACATGGTGCTCACTGCAGTTTGTAATGCATCTCATTAAATACATTAATAATATGCATTTCACTAAAAGGTCAACTTATTATGACTGAAGTTTAACTTTCCTTTAATCACTTCATTTAAAGCTATAGAGCAAACTCTGAAAAAGACAGTAGAGTACCTGTTAAAGAAACACTCTCTAGGACCTTTCGCCTTAAAGAAAAGAAAAAAAACAAACAAGACATGCACTCACAATTTTCCCACCCATCCAAATCAGTCATTTTTTTTGTTTGTTGGTTGGTTGGTTTGTTTTTTTGAGAGAGTCTCGCTCTGTCACCCAGGCTGGAGTGCAACGGTATGATCTCCGCTCACTGATAACCTCTTCCTCCTGGGTTCAAGCGATTCTCCCACCTCAGCCTCCCAAGTAGATGGGATTACAGGCACCCACCATCATGCCTGGCTAATTTTTGTATTTTTGTAGAGACAGGGTTTCACTATGTTGGCCAGGCTGGTCTTGAACTCCGGACCTCAGGTGATCTGCCCACCTTGGCCTCCCAAAGTGCTGGGATTAAAGGCGTGAGCCATCACGCCCCGTCTGTATGTTTGTTTTTTTTTTTGAGACAGAGTTTTGCTCTTGTTGCCCAAGGCTGGAGTGCAGTGGGGCAATCTTGCCTCACTGCAACCTTCACCTCCCGAATTTAAGAGATTCTCCTGTTCAGCCTGAGTAGCTGGGATTATAGGCGCCCGCCACCACACCCAGCTAATTTTTTGTATTTTCAGTAGAGATGGGGTTTCACAATGTCGGTCAGGTTGGCCTCCAACGCCTGACCTCAGGTGATCCTCCTGCCTTGGCTTCCCAAAGTGCTAGGATTACAGGCATGAGCCACCATGCCAGGCCAGTTATGTTCATTAAGAAATTACTGTTAATGGTTTTATGTGGGATTATGGTGTAATTTTTTAAAATCCTTATCTTTTGAACATACGTGCTGAAAATTTTACTGATGAGAGGATGTGTATTATTTGCTTCAAAATAATCCAGAAGGTAAGCGAAGTTGGTATAGCTACAGATGAAATAAGATTGATCATGAATTGATTATTGCTTAAGCTGGTGAAGGCATGTGGGGGTTCACTGTGCTACTTGTCTACTTTTATATAAGTTTGATATATCCCATAATGAAAAGTTTTAAATAACTCATGGTGAGATTTCCTTAAGTAACTTCCCTTCTTCCTTACATATCATTGCCACCAACATAAAAGACATACTTCCTAACACAGTAGAACATTTTAAAAGAAAGAGAAAAGGCCGGGCGCAGTGGCTCATACCTGTAATCCCAGCACTTTGGGAGGCCAAGGCAGGCAGATCACGAGGTCAGGAGTTTAGGACCAGCCTGGCCAATATGGTGAAATCCCATCTCTACTAAAAAAAAAATTACAAAAATTAGCTGGGTGTGGTGGCACACACCTGTAGTCCCAGCTACCCAGGAGGCAGAGACAGAAGAATTGCTTGAACCTGGGGGGCAGAGGCTGCAGTGAGTTGAGATCGCACCACTGCACTCCAGCCTGGGTGACAGAGTGAGACTCCGTCTCAAAAAAAAAAAAGAAAAAAGAGAAAAAAGAAACAGAGAAAAAGCAAACCTTCTTAGAGAAATGGTTTTGTGCACAGAAAATCCCTTAATTTTGTTAAGATTACTCCATGACTTACCACATATGCAGCCACTAAAATATCAGACAATGTCTTTGAAATCACTTCCACAGTTCAAGTTTAAATTACCAACATGTAACACCAAGGTGACTGGGGACTAAGTTTATACGTTTGGGGTGGCGTGTGGAGAGGAAGGAGATATTCATTTAGTTTCTGAAAAGTAGAGTTTAGGGTGCTGAAGCTACAACGGCATGGTACTCAGCAGTTTACTGGGGCTAGAATACAGCTGGAAGTCTGTCATTTTAGAGGCAATAGTTAGGGCTATCCGAGTAAGTGACAGTGCCAAGGAGAGACTATATTGAGAAAACACAACCCGAGGACGGCATTCTAAATGGAATGAAATTTACGTTGAGAGGATACAAAAAGAGCCAGAGAAGAGATCGGAAGGGTAGGAGAACCCAAACAGCACAGGTAGTGTCACCAAACCAAAGAAAAGTATTTCAAGGAAAAGTTAAACGCTTCAAGGAGGTAGTAGCTGGGTATGGCAATAAGGAAATCTGCAGCCATCTTTCCATAGTGTCATAAGAGGCCAACACTGCATTGTAAGTATTAGTAAACTACAACACTTTCCAGAACAATTAAATTATATAAAGAATCCAAATACTAATAAAAAAGTAAAAAACACTGAAGACTAGTGATGCTCAGTTACACTGATAACTATTGAGTGATTGCTCACATGGTCGAATACTGCCAAATGCCTCTTTGAGCAGAAGATAATACTAGTACCTAACATTCATGGTGAGATGTGTGCCAGACACTGTGCTAATGCTTTCTATTGATTATGTCCTTTAATCCTCACAACCATATTATCCCCATTTTACTGTGAAGTTAAGTAACTTGCCCAAGGTCACACGGCTAATCCATTGCTGAGATGAAATCTAAACCAAGCCGGTCTGACTTTAACTACTCTGTAAGACCAAGCAAATTGAAAAGAGATTTAATTAAAGACAATAAGTTCCAGTGTTTGTTCTGGGGTTAGTATAAATTCAGCCTATGTTCCACACCAGCTATATAGCACAGTATAAATTGGTCATCCAGAGTAATGTGACCAAGAATTTTCTCTCTCTCTTTTTTTTTTGGGGGGGGGGACAGAGTTTCACTCTTGTCACTTAGACTGGAGTGCAATGGCATGATCTCAGCTCACTACAACCTTTGCCTCCCGGGTTCAAGTGATTCTCCTGCCTCAACCTCCCAAGTAGCTGGGACTACAAGTGCACACCACCATACCTGGCTAATATTTCTATTTTTAGTAAAGATGGATTTCACCATGCTGGCTAGGCTGGTCTCAAACTCCTGACCTCAAGTGATCCGCCTGCCTCAGCCTCCCAAAGTGCTGGGATTATAAGCGTAAGCCACCATGCCTGGCCAAGAATTTTTTTTTTTTTTTTTTTTGAGACAGAGTTTCGCTCTTTTCGCCGAGGCTGGAGTGCAATGGCACAATCTTGACTCACTACAGCCTCCGCCTCCCAGGTTCAAGCGATTCTCCTGCCTCAGCCTCCCGAGTAACTGAGATTACAGGCGCCCACCATCACACTTGGCTAATTTTCGTATTTTTAGTAGAGACGGGGTTTCACCATGTTGGCCAGGCTGGTCTTGAACTCCTGACCTCAGGTGATCAGCCCACCTCAGTCTCCCAAAGTGCTGGCATTACAGGCGTGAGCAACTGCACCCGGCCAAGAATTTTTTCTTAAACTCTGTTTATCAAAACAGGGGAGTATACAACATAGTATGTCATATTGCCACAAGAAGACCAAAACAGACAAAAATTAGCTACTCTTCAAATGCACACAAATTCTCATTATTAGAAAACTCGCTACCCTCCCATCTTAGGATATGCGATACCAAAGTTCCTTTCTTCTCCCTCCTCCACCACAACCCACCCTGTCAGACTAATAGATGCTGTCAGATTAAATGAGGTTTATCAATGAGGTAGAGGCAATTGGTTAAGCACAAAAAAGAGTAAAAAGATCAGAACAAAATAAAAGTGAAATAACATTGCAGTGATTAAAGACACTAAATGGGCTGGGTATGGTGGCTCACACCTGTAATCCCAGCATTTTGGGGAGGCTGACACAGAAGGATCATTTGAAACCAGGAGTTTTGAGACCAGCCTGGTCAACATAGTGAGACCCCATTTCTACAAAAAGAGAAAAAATTAGTCAGGCATGGTGGCTCATGCCTGTAGTACCAGCTACTCAGGGGGCTGAGGCGGGAAGATCGCTTGAACCCAGGAGTTCAAGGTTGCAATGAGCTGTGATCACACTACTGCACTCCAGCCTAGGCAACAGAGCAAGACCCTGTCTCATAACAAAAAGAAATTAAATGGCATCCAAGAATATGTGTCTATTATACTGGATACTGACTAACCCCTAAAATATCTGTATTTTAAGATGAATTTTTTAAAATGAAAAAGGCTCAAGCAAAAAGAATGAGTAACAAAATGAAAAAGGCCTTATCGTGAAACATTTAAAACATTTAATCTAGAGCAGTCTAGGCTTCATTCCAAAGGCATATCAGGAATTAGGGTACTAGGGCACTAAACATAGCAGGGAAGTGCTCCAAAAATCTCAAAAAACTTGAAAACCATCAATCTGTCATCTATTTGAGAGAGAAAGGAGGCAAAGACAGGGGAGGGGATATAAACGGCCCACCTCACCCTCACAGGCTACACAACGTTCCTGGAAGGACCGCCCAGACTTCCCACAAGGGAAGAAGCAGACTTCAAGCGTGGCAGGACACAAAACCCAAAAACTGGACTCTAGGAAGCCATTCCTAATTACATCAGATATTCACCTACGAGAAATGTTCCAAATTAGATATCCTCCTCAGGTCCCTTCCAACTCTAACTCCATGAAACCAAAAAAATAAATTTTAGAGAGCAAATGAAAACACAAAGTCTCAGCATGCAAGTAAGACATATTGATCCCAGCTGAGCGCAGAAGCTCACGCCTATAATCCCAAAACTTTGGGAGGCCAAGGCGGGTGGACTGCTTGAGCCCAGGAGTTCAAGACCAGCCTGGGCAACACAAACTGTCTCTCTTTAAAAAAAAAAAAAATAGATAGATAGAGATAGAGATAGACAGATAGATAGATAGATAGATAGATATCCCAAACACAGCGCACTCACCCTAAATCTCCCTCTGCCCCAGTCCTTCAGTACCACTGGGTACACAGGCAAGCAGCACACAGGAAGCAGTGTGGTGCAGAGGGAAGATTCCTGCATCATAAGGTAGAAAAGTTGGAGCTTCATCTCTGCCATACACAAATAAGCTCTGCAACTTTGGGCAAGTCATTCGGGGTCTCAATTCTCTCATGTGTAATATGAAGACACTAGGAACCAAATACTCTCTCAATTCTTTTTCTCTTCTAGAATTATTTACAGCTGAGTAATTCTCCTTTAAAATGTGTTCCTCCCTCGGCAGTATCATCTTTCCTCACTCTATGCCACTTGAAGAAAGATATAAATAAGATCATCTTAGCACATTGTTCTAAAAACCTCTCAAACATAGGAAGCATCTTTTAAACACAGATACAACCAAGTTTAATGAGCTGAGTTAGACATTCTTTTTCTCCCTTTCTACATCAGTGGGTTTTCAAACAGCTTTAAAGAATTAACTCAGGGCCAGGCTCAGTAGGTCACATCTGTAATCCTAGCACTTTGGGAGGCAAAGGTGGGAGGGTTGCTTAAGGCCAGGAGTTTGAGACCGGCCTGGACAACACAGTGAGACTCTGTCTCTACAGGCATGGTGGTACATGCCTGTAGTCCCTGCTACTTGGGAGGCTAAGGTGTGAGGATCACTGAGGTGGGAGGATCGCTTGAGCCCAGGAGGCCAAGGCTGCAGTAAGCTGTGATAGCGCCATTGTACTTGAAACTGAGCAACAGAGCGAGACTCTGTCTCAAAAAAAGAAAAAAAGAAAAAAAGAAGCAACTTGGAAAGCCAAGGGGGATAGAGAGGGGAGAGCAAGGGTAGATGAGAAGAAAGCACAATAAACATGGCTCAAGCTCCCAGTCCACTTCAGTCAAAGCTGTCTTCATTTGACAAAGTGGTTCTAAGTATCCCAACAGGACATAAGTATTCTTACTATTTTTCAGGGCGCTGGAAAATTCTGGGCCACCTTTGTCCTTGAACGATGGGAAAACATCTGGTTGAGGAAGTTGGTTGGTGGTCAACAGAGCTTTTTGTAGTTTGATCCTTCCTTCCAAGAGCTGGTCCCACAGTGCTGAAAAAGAACAAAAGAGAATCCCATTCCTCAATAATAAGATGCTCTGGGGGTGAGATGGCAGGGGCAGGGAAGAACAGGAAACCACACCAGTTTCCAAGCACTGCAGCTTTAGCACTTTAATGCCATGGAAACAAATATTCTCTATTATAAAAAATAAATTCAGTATCCATGAAGCAAGTATTTGCTACAGCAGAGTGGGAACGCTAAAACCCAAGGAGAGGAGAAAACACTCTTCTCTTCAATCTTCCCCAGTTGCAGGAAGTACTAGAGCAGAACCAGCTAAGCAGATCAGTGCAGAAATGGCTGGCTAAGCATACAGAAATAGGGCTTTAGGCCTCTAGGTAAGTGGGGCATGTCACAAACTAATTGAAAGGACACAGGAGAGAGAGAATAGCCAAAAACAAACAAATGAAAAGTAGACCAAATGCAGATACTTTGAAAAACAGGCAATCAGCAAAACCATGTACAAACCTATCTGGTTCTTCACGGCTCTTCCTTTCTCCACTTCCTCAGAAACTTTGACACTGGAGAAGGTCATCACCACACCATCATCCTCACTGTTTCTATCTCCAACCCTGTCTTCCTCACTCTCGCCTTGGAAGTCTTCCTCGTCATCCCCTTCTTCCATGCCACTCTCTTCGTCTTCCTCCTCCTCACTGCTCCCAAGGTCATCCATTCCCTCGGTAAACTTCTCAAAGTCACTGATGGTCTGGACACTGAAGCCCGGTGTTTTTGCAGAGTGGCTTCTGCTCTTCTTGCTCTTGTTCTCCCTATGATCACCACACTCCTGTTCCTCAGCAGCACCCAGGTCATCTTCATCAGATTCCTCCAGATCCAGTCCCTCTGAATCTTCATCTCCAGACTCCTCCTCGTCAGGTATTTCCTCATCTAAACAAGAAGAGAGGGAAGAAAGAGAAAAATGGGCGTTACCTGGAGAAAATACCAAGCCATAGAATTCATTTCAACTAAAGCACTGTGGCATCAGGGGGGAAAATATCTTACTGTACTCAATTCAACAATATATTTATTACATATCTACAATCTCTAAAACGGCTAAGGGAGAAGCAAAGATGAATAGAACATGGGTCCTACCCTAACAAAAGGAGCTAGTGGGACAGACTCACAAAATTACAACTCAAGGAAGAATCAGAAGTGCTTTGACAAAATTTCAATAACCCAGAAGAGTGAGAAATTTTAACTGTGGGGCAAGTGAATTTAAATTAAGCTCTAAGGAAGAGTTAGCATTTGGTCTGGCCCTTGAAGAACATTAAGATTTCAACTGGTGTTAGAGAATTACCAGTTTTCCCAAACCTGATCTGAAAAAATGTACAATCTATCACACCCATGTGCCCTATTTACTAAATACTTACTAAGCACTCACTATGAGCCAGGGGCTAAGGAAAGACAAAGAGAATTTAATACCTGCAGGGAGGAGTTCATGGTCTGGTGGGAGGGGTAGATATGCACGCCAATAATTATATTACAACGTCATTAGTACACAGTGTATGGAGATACAACCACCTAACTCTCCTGGAAAGGTGGGGGATGGTTTCATGTGGAGAAGGAGACATTATAATTTTACTTATGAAGCATAAGGGAATGAAGAGAGAAGAAAAACAGGAAACCGCACTGGAGTGCAGGATGCACAAAGAAGTGATGGGAGATGAGACTAGAAAGTTGCTCAGGGACCACATCAGGAAGGGTCTTGTCTTTCATGAAGACTCTGAACTTGATCCTATAGTAGATAAGAGTGCTAGTTAAGGCTCCTGGTTTTACTTATGCTTAGAGTATCATGTGATACTTAGAGGTTTTTACAGTTTATCCAATCTGTTCCACGGTAGAACATAAAAGCCCCATGTGTTTCAAGTATGATTCTAAGATAGACCAATTTCCCAAAACTTTCTTCAATAAAATATTTTAGGAAAGCGTGATGGGTCTTCAGTGCTTCTTTAAAGAGGTATATATAAACTTAAGACACAAAGCTGCCAAAAATATAAATACAGAAACTAAGTGCCAAAACAGTAAACAGAAATTATTTAAATTCTTTGAATGTACGCCATTTCTCAGATTAAGAAACATTCATACAGTTTACTACAGTGTACATCTTGGAATCAGACGGCCTTCATTTGAATCCTGTTTCTTCCGCTTACTAACTATATGACCTTAAGCAAAGTTACGTAACCAACTTTCCCCTCAATTTCCTTATCTGTAAAATAGGGCTAAGTAGTAATAACTTTCTGGGCAATTGGGAGGATTATATTAGGTGATACATGTAGTGATAATGGCGATAATTTTTTATAAAAATCTGTCTGATTCCAGGTGATGTTACAACATTTTTTTTTTGAGGACTTACTGAGTCCCAGGCTCTTAGCACTTAAATTATAGAGCTAAACTCAGTGCCTGACGCATGGTGAGAACTCAATAAATATTATCATATTTGTCTCATGATTGGTCCCTTTATCAGTCTCTAGGCAAATATGAAATGAGCTTATCAGGAGCTCCCAGAACTACATCAAGGACTAAATCATAGCTATCATAACCTAAATGATAGTTCCTTTTATATTATCTGTGGATTCTCAACATGATGCCCCTGACCTTTCTAACGGAAAACAAACGACATTCTCTCAATAATCACCATATCTAGCCCCTTCTTCCACTCTAAGAAACTTAGACAGTTCTTTAAAACTATAAGCGCACGGACTCCTAACTCTTTTGCAGGGAAGAGAAGGATTATGTGACTTTTTAGAATGACAAAAAATGAGTTTCACAAATAACTAATATTACACAGTGCTTCAATGCAAGACCTGAAAAACCAAAAGACAGGGGTCGCAATTCAAGGGTAACATGCTCATCAGACACAATGATTTTTCAGCTCATAACCCTCTCCAATAGCCAATATGCACTGCCTTCTCTGTCACTCCATTGTAGGGTGGGCCATTAGTCTGAACATAAGGAGTACAGCAACTGAATCACTCTGGGCTTTAGATTCCTTATGAAGTGAAATGAAGTAACCTCTAAGACCCTTTCTAATACCAAATCAATGGTCTCTCCTAAGATAACAGGTATGGGTGCCTGACCAACACGGACAAACCCTGTCTCTACTGAAAATACAAAATTAGCTGGGCGTGGTGGTGCATGCCTGTAAACCCAGCTACTTGGGAGGCTGAGGCAGGGGACTCGCTTGAACCCCTGAGGTGGAGGTTGCAGTGGGCCGAGATTGTGCCATCGCACTGGCAACAAGAGTGAAACTGTGTCTCAAAAAAAAAAAAAAGAAAGGATAACCGGTAGGGGTATGCAGACTAGTCTTGCAGAGATCATGGAGGGTGGCAGGAGGATTTTAACCCTAAAAAAATTAGGGAAGAAAGAGTTCCATGCAAAAACGTCTACTCACCAGACGATCCTGGCAGAGTCTGCTCCCAGTGGTCTTCATTCCATGCTTTTCTAGAGGTGGTTCTGCCGCAATACCTTTTGTCTGTGTCCAAGAGGGAGGCTGATGCCAGTTTTCTAATGCTACCCACTGCTAGGAAATCACCTTCCCCATCTTCCCCTTCATCAAACCTGTCAATCACTCTGGCAGCAGTGGCTGTTGGGGGAGGGGGAAAAGGAAACAGAATCTCCAAGTTAGCAGAAATTTTCATGGGAACCCAGGTCGACCCATTCATCTCACACTTGAACGTCCTCTACAAAATCCCCACCAACTTCCAGGAATAGGAAATTCATTCTCTCCCAAAGTAGAACACTGTCTTATTGCTGTTTCTAAACAGAGAGATGACTCCCGGCATCTACTAGTGGGATCTATCTCTGTGACTTGGATCCTATCAAACTAGTTGAACTCCTCTTCAATGCGTGACAGTCGCTCTAATATCTTAAATCAGCCATCACATTCTCCCCTCACTTTGTCCCATTCTTTGGGGAGTTTTCTTTGCTTATTCTGGCTAAACAGCCCCGGGTTCCTTCAACTGATCTTCCTAAGACACGGCTCAGCACTCGCATTTATCCCTCCTTATTCTCCCTTTCTCACACTTCTGACTCAAGTCTAAAGCAGGATTACTCCCAGCTAGACTCTGAACATCAGCTTACAGAACAGCAGTCTCAGTCGTCAGCCACTGAACAAGTGTCTTGAGACTTCAAGAGGCTTAAACAGCACCAGAAAATCCTTCCATCAGTCTCCAACTTAGTTTTTAAGAGCAACCAGAGTTAAAAACACGCGACTTTCTTCTCCCCCTTTCTAACGCAATACCAGAAAGGGCATCCTCAAAGCTAACTTCCAACTTGCTAGCAGACTCTCTGGCTCCCTCCAACAGCCCTGGAGCAAGTAAACCCGAAGACCAGCTCCTCTCTGCCTGAGCCCTCGATCTGTTCCGCCCATCCGGCCGAGCACTAAGTTTCGAGTGCGTGTGAAAAGAAGCCGAAGCCCTCCTCCCGCCTTGCGGGAGGCGACATTCCTCTGCGCCAAGCGAAAGAACGCAGGCCCGGCGGCCTCGCGCACGCCCCTCCCACGCCGCCCCCGGACCCCACAGGGCCTGGCCCACCGCTCTGCACGTGGCCTGCCCCAGTCTGGCCTCACCCTCCTCGGGGTCCGCCTCAGGGTCCGCCTCGCTCGGTCGCGGGTTCAACAACTGTTCCAGTTGCAGCGCCAGGGGCTGCGGCCCCGCCATCGTCACCAGCTCTCGGTCCACTCCGCTTCGCGCCCTTAAATGTGCGGCCCAAACCCCGGCTCCGACGCTCCCTCCCGGTCGGGTCCTCTCGCCCAGATCCGATTCCCCGACACCACCAGAGTCCGCGCGGAGGCCACCCTACAGCTCGGGACGGGCAACTTCCGGGAGGCGCGCGGGAGGGGGCGGGGCCTGCGCGTCACTGCGGGCGTTGCTAGGATGAAGGCGGAAGCGCGCAGAAGGTTGAAGGGATTGGAGCCGTGCGGGCGCGTGTGCGCGTGCGCGGGACTGGGCGGTGCGGAAGCACGCCAGGGCACGTAACCGCTTCTGTAGCTGAGACGGGATTGTGATGCGCGCGGCCAGTGTACCCTTGTACAAAATATGCCTCGAGATTTGCGCGAGATTCGCTTAGGAATAAAGCGTAGCTTAGCCGTGCCCACGGTGGCTGATTTGGAAAGAAGGAGGGAGTAAAGCTTAAGCTGCTCAAACCGCAGGTGCGCACTCGGGCGCGCAGGGACTGGGAACCAAAACAGGTTTGGCATTTCCCAATTTAGAGTAGTCTGAGGCCGGACGCACGCCTCCCGCCCTTCAGCGGCCAGGATTTGGGAATCCTGTGTCGGGGATGTGCACATGTAAGTGTGTGGCGGACTGCTGGCGTCTATTAATGGAAATACTTAGGAATCGCTGTGGTTAAAGATAGTTTCTGTAGCGTCTCCAAGTATCCTTGCCTGAGCAAGGAAAAGGGGGTGGGGTGTGAATTACTCCACTGCATACCCCTCGGTATTGATTATCTTTGCTGTTCAGAGATGAGGGCATGCTCAGACACCTTAAGCAGGTGCAGAAATGCAGAAAAATACAGGTCTACCATTAGAGGGGCAGACTCAAAATATAAAGACTTGATAGTATAAATGTAATTGCACCCGGCACACGGAAAGACACAATCGCTTTACATCCTCTTTCTTTCAAGCATTCCCTGACTGCCCACTATGTGGCAGGCACTGCTAGATAAGATACAAGATAAGTTGGATTCTCTCCCCACGGTGATCAGCCTAGCAGGGTAGACAAACATGTAAACAGAAACTGCAATAAGGGATGATAAGTGTTACTACAAAGTGGTCTATTCTTATGGTATCTGTTGGAGGTTGCTTGTAGAGACCTAGACCCCTCTAAACAGAATCTGCCTCAAAAGGATTCAGAAAAGAGATGTTAGTGGTGCACTGTGGCAGTGCCCCTTGGGTACAGCCCAGGCCAGTTGGATCCCACAGCTGAACAACTGGGGAACCCCCAGCTCTCCACCGTCTCCCATGGAAACCAAGGCAAGAGAGGATCTCTGACTTTCACAATCATCATATGTCCTCAGGGTTAAGAGCAGTAAGAGGACACCCCTTTAGTGGAGCCTGTTCCATGTCCCTGTAAAGTGGCTCTTGAAGAATGAAGACAACCAGGGCTGCAGAGGAGAAGGAGAACCTATCTGAGGGTAAACCCCCTCAGACATGGAAAGAAAAGAATGCCAGGCTAGGCAGGGGACTCAGGAGAAGAAAACTGCTTTTTACCATCCATAAGAGAACTTAGCCTAGGAGAACAGTTTTTTGTTTTCTTCTGTACTTGCAGTCTTGTGCCTGCGTCTGGGCCTCCCAAGCAAAAGTGTGTTCCTTGGTCCTTGGCAAGGTGCCATGGGGCTTTAAAGGACAAAAATGTTTCTCCCACCCCACGTTTAAGAAACTACCTCCTGCAATCCTATTCCCTTGCTATGTTGGGTACTTATAATGCTTAGAAACCTGGCCTTCAAGGTAAAGAGAAGGAAGAAAAGAGAAAGGGAGGTGAGTCAGTGCAGAGACCACCTCTAGGCTGTCATGCAAACAGGACACTGCTGGCCAGTTTGGGGACTGTGCTGGGCACACACTCGGCAGAAAATGCCATAGACCTGTTTACTTACTCTCCCTTCTCTGTCCTGGTCCCTACTGACTTGGGAAGCCATTTTAGCAAGGAATCAAGACCGCTCTACTGTCACACACATCCCAGGGCCCCCCAAAATGCTTGCCTGACCTTATACTGAAGGTAGAGGACTCCAAGAATGGAGGGAAGAGGGAATAATTCTAGGAATTAAGATGCAACTGAGAGCAGCTGAGGCAAGGGTCGGGGGAGCAAATTCTCAAATACTCCCTCTGGGGGCCTCTCCCTACCCACATTCCAGTGTCTTGAGTTGGTGGGGGAAGGGCTTCTTGATGGGGTAGGGATGGAGATGGAGAGTGGACTGTGGCAAGGAGATTCAACCTTTGACTGCTATAGAGATGAGAGCAGATGAGAGGAACAGGGAGAGGAGAATAAGGGTGAGCAGTTCCCCAACAGAACAGCCTTCTCTGGAGAAGGCAGAGGGACACCCAGTCCACAGTCCCTCTGCCTGCCCTCCAAGGGCTGCAAAGTGGCGGGTGATTAGGCACAGCAGAAGATGGGCAAGGGATGACACCTTCCAATTGTCCCAAACGTCTGCTCACTTGAGGAGTTTCAAGAGTTTAGGAAAACCAAGTTCCCCCTTGCCTCTCCTCAGATGCTGTCCACGCTCAAGTCCCAGCCCTGGCAATGCCTGTCCTGGCTCTCCACGGGTAATGCTTCCCCAAGTGCCTCACCCGGAGCAGCTCCCCAGCGGCAGCCAGCCCAGAGAAGTTGGGTGGGTGAGCTTCAGCTCCCTCGCCAGAGCAGATGGTGGCCCCCTGCTGCTGGAACCCTGAAGGCAGGTGGCGAGAGGCACAGAGGTGGTGGCTTTAAGATGGCCGCGGGGAGAAACCAGGCTGCCCTCCCAGGCAAGAAGGGGACCGCAGTGGCGCTTCCCTCCTGCCGCGCCTCCCGCGGGAGCTCCGCCTGGGGATGGTGCTGCGCGTCCTCGCACCTCGGGGCCAGAGGTGGGCAGCACAGCACTGATGGGAAGGAGAACAGGCCCTGACATTTCCAGGCCTCCTCCTTGGGGCCTTCGGTTCCAAATTTGACTGCTGAGCGTTGCCACCTGTTCGGGTTTTCGCCAGGATTCTGAATCCCGCGCTGAGGGGAGAGACTGCGCCACTGCCACGGAGTTAAGAAGAATCGAATCCACATCGTGTGCCCAACTCGAAAACGCTTCTTATCAAATACCCCGATTCCACAATAAAGCTGCTAAATAATTCAGCAGCCTTGATAGGAAAAAAGCAGCTTCCCAATGGGCGCAGTTCATTTCAATGAATGTCTTTAAAGGGGGCTAGAGAGTAGAGGCTAATAATGAAAGTTAGCTATGATATAATGTATATAAATGCTAAAAAGGTAAAAACAAGCCGATCCAGTGATTGCATATAAAGCAAATAAAGAAGTGTGCTGCATGCAGAGGCTGGGAGTTTCAAAAGTCTCCTTTGTATTTCATACATTTTTATTTCTGAAAGAACACTACCAGATTCCTCCCGGATAGCCTCTTCCCCCATTAGATAAGCCATCATATGGATGCAGTGAAATATTGCTTATTTTAAAGCCTTCTCTGCAGGAAAAATAAACCTAGCTGTTTCTTAACAAAATTTGAAAACAGCACTGGAAATTATATACCATTTAATGTCAAACCTTTGACATTTTAAATAAGGAAATAAATAATCCAGAGTGAAATCTCGGTGATATGGAAAAGAAATCCTGGAACTCTAATAGCATCTGATACTGAAACACAAACATCCACAAGAGTATTTCATAGTAGATAAAATATTCAAATTTCTTCCAAGTCTAATGAAGGACTGGAAAGAATTGAGCTACTTTTAGAAGCTTTTGGTAACTCCCAGTTGAAATTTGATTTCTATATTAGTAATTTTTGTTCATCTTTCAGAGAAGCTAATATGTATCTTGTGCCAGGCAAAAGAGTTTTCCTTCTGGGGAACTTCAAAGGTAACAAATACTACAAAACAACAATTTCATATCAGTTCTGTGAAAGGGATTAAAATATTTCATTTCTAGCTGTACTATACCTTCATTTTATATTATCTTTCAAACGATCAAATTAGAAAGCCTTTACATTATCTTTCAAACCACCAAACTAGAAAGCCAGATTATCTATGGGAAATGAATTGAAACTGAAAAGGACCATCTCTAACTATGTATTTACAAGTATCTGATCTTCACAAGCCCAGTTTTGCATGTGCAGGGAGAGTGAAAGAGGGAATGCCTTGGATCTCATGCCTAATCACAGACCTGGACCACTCATTTTGTAGCCATGGATTTGATTTCTATTTCAAGTTCTATATTAACTTATCAGCAAACATCTCTTCAACGATATCAGTTAAATCCACAGGATGCAAATCTGTAGCTAATAACAGCAGGAAGCCACAGAGAAAAGCTTGGCTGGCATTAGCAAAAGGTTTCAGCCACAGCCAAGGCAAAGACAGATATATTACCCCAATCCTGCCTCTCTTTTCCACCTGGCTTCTGAGGACCCATTCAGCTCCCCATCAGGGCTCCCCTTTGAACACATCAAATAACACGCCAATTATCTAAACATCAGGTTTTCTATTTTTATTAAAAACTCACAAATTTATTCAACATGTTTTCTTTCATACAGTGAATGGTCTAATATGCACTGGAGGTCACACAAGCTTAGGTTTATTAGAACAATAAAAGACATATGAGAAATTTAATATATAAAGAAAAAGTAGCAGCTGTTGACTGCATATTTGACCATAAAATTTAAATATTTTGGACTTTTATTTTAAAGACACAAAAATAAAACCTGTGTGGGTCTATATAAGTCATATTAACAATTCCATGAATGTTCAACAGGACAAAAATTAGCAAAGATGTTTTTTTTTTTTAAACCTTGTAACACTTTTTTTTTTTTTTTTTTAACACTTTCTCAGGTTGCTGGTGCCAGGCACCTTTACAGTATTTGTGCTATAATTATTCTATTTGGCAACTGTCTGAATAGCATGTTTTCTCTTTGCCTCGTGTAAACAACACCTTTTTACATACTAGCACAGTGAGCCGAAAGCCCTGCAAGTCTGTCAGAACATCTACAGGAAAAGAAAAGGAACAATTTTGGTTGATTGCTCAAAACATTTTGTTTTCGAACAAGAGGTTTGAAAACAGGATATATTAGTAAAACACTGAACTCCTGAATTTAACATTATACGTAAACAGTTGACTGTTTTTAGTTCAATAGTCTTTTTTTTTTAAACTTTTTTGTGTGTGAAGGTAGAATACTTTTCTTGTACAGCTGATGTTCAAGTCATTTTACTGAGCGGTCTGGCTGGAGACCATCCTACCGAGTGTGTCCGTGTATGTGTTTATGTGTGTGTGTGTAGTTTTGTGAAGGTAGAAGAGTTGATACGGAGGGCTTTACATTTAGAATTTTGCAATTTTGGCAAAAACAAAAACCAAAATCCAGATAGACAAAAAATATATATATAGTCCCACCTGATGCATGGCAGGTCGGCGTTTCTGAAGCTATAAGAGTTTGTTGTCGTTGTTGTTGAACTCTGAGACAACACTAATAAGGGATATCCCAGAGCTAGAACCCTCTTGGCTGACCCGGGAGCGCCCCGGGCCGCTTCACCTCCCTCATGGTTGTGCTCACGGCCTCCCTCCCCAGGGCTCCTGGCATCGCCAATGGCTGTGCGCACCCGCGGCTGCCCTGGACGTCTTTTCGCCGCCCGCCTGCCAGGCGCACACGCCCGCGGGGTCTGTCCACGGATCTAGGTCCAGGTGGGAGTTGGGGAGAGGTCTGCATTTCCCTTGGGGAGCTCCAGTTCTGCACGTCGAGAGCCAGTGCGCGGATCCCAATCCCACCTCGAGGCCGATTTGGATGCTATTTCGTGTCCCCCTTTTCCATCCGGAAGGAGAATGGTTGTCGAGGCTGGAGGAAGGGGATGGGGACTTGCTTTTTATGTTTTTTTCTTTTTTCTGTTTTTCTTAAATAAAGGTTCATTTCTGTACAACCACGAACTCCGCAGACCGTGCAAGACCCCGCTACCACACGGCCGCCTCGTTCATTTCGGGGGGGTGGGACAGGTGATTCCCGTAGCTTGCCCCACCGTTGACCGACAGCGACGAGAAGGGCGGGCTAGGCCCGAAGACCTCGGCCGACATGGAGTGCAGAGGCCCGGGCAGGCTGGGTTCGGGGCTGGGCGAGTCGCCGGGTGGGTGCGCCAGGATGTCGGTGAACCGCTGCGCCTCGCTCGACGGGTGGTGGCCCGGCAGAGGGTGCTCCAGGCCACCCAGGGGCGTCCCGGACGGCCCAGACGACGGCACGAAGGGTAGGTCCACTGGCGTCTGGGCCTGCGAGGACGGGGGGCCTTGCGGGAAGAAGTCGTAGTTGCCCCCGGGCCCGTAGTACTCGCTCTGGTAATCTGCGGAGCGGCGGAGAGAGAGCAGGACGTCAGGGCCCGGCCGGGGGCCGGCGGGACCCAAAGGGAGGGAAGGCGCGCCCTCGGCGGGCTGAGGAAGACCACGCGGGGAACTCGCCGATCGCGGGGAGCCCTTGCGGGCCTGGGTGCAGGGAAGAGGCTGGGCGCAAACCCGGGAGCTGCCCCTTACCACCCAACCCCGTCATTCAGGGCCGGGAATTGGGCCCTCGGTCTCGCCGCCTCCCCTTGATTTATTCCCAGCCTTCGCCCTACTCGCCCCGACTCTCCAGTGGCTTACAGAGAAGGAGGCGTGCCCCTCGCGCTGCCACCCGCTTCTAACGAAGCCCGCCCCGACCTGGCCGCGCCCCGCCGCTCGACGCGCACCCACCTCCGTAGAAGGAGAAGGGGCCGTTGGGGATGAGCTCGCCGGGCTCCAGGCGGTCCACCAGCGGCCGCATCCGGCGCGGACTGCGGAAAAAGGCGTGGCGCCGGGCGCCCAGCGCGCTCAGCTGCTTCATCCTCCGCTCTTTGGAGCGCCGGTTCTGGAACCAGACCTGCAGCACATGGCGGCGGGGTGAGCCCTCCGAGACTCCACTCCCGACCCCGGGGTTCTCCAGGCCTAGCCAACACCCCTCCACCGCCTGGCTGGCCGACTCCGCGCGCGAGTGTGTGTGTGTGTGTGTGTGTGTGTGTGTAGGGTAGTGGTGACAGGGCGATCTCCAACTAGGACCACTCAGGGTGGACCCTGAGCCAATCAATGATGAGCAGGAATCCCACAGAAGGACCTGGACAGGCCGCCCTGTCTGGAGGGAGGCAGTTGTGGTATAGCTGGGGTTTTTCTAACAGTCACACTATCAGAGTTACAGTTTCTCTGGGGCTGTACACACATAGAGACTACGCCTCTCCAAAATAATGTCAGACACACACCGGGCTTCCATTTCACGGTCTCTTGCAGCAACCCTCCTCCAGCCATGACAGAGACACAGAAACAGCCTGTAATACCAAAACCCACAATCTCCTTTTCACACCCATGCACAATCTCACAGTGCCAAACATACTTATCCACAGCCTCTTGCCAATGGTGACACAGACGCACAACTTCTCATTCATGCACACACGTTCTCACAGTCTCCCGCAGGCCTCAGGGCCTTCCGTGTTGCACACATGTGCACACGCACGGCCAGCCTCCCAGGCAGGTACATCCACCCACACCCACGCAGGGCATCCAGGCCCGGTTAACCGGACACCTAGCACTGAGCCAGAGATTCCCCTGGCCTGGAGCTTCAGCAGTCTCACCTCCTTTCCTCCCACAGGCCCAGCTGCCTCCAGGTGGCCTCCCATCCCCATTTCACTCCAACTGGCTGGAAGCAAAGCTGACTCCTGGCGGAAGCACCTCTCTTTGGAGGGGAAGTCCCTGATCTGGGGCTTGTCTAATTGGAGCAACGATCACAAAGTTGGAGTTGCAGACTTAGAAGGCGTTGACTTTGTGCAGAAGGTAGAGGCACTGATTGACTCTGGGGGACACTGAGACTTCTCTGAGAACCCGAGATGGGGGTGGGGTATGTGCAGAAAGAGGGCTCCCCACTCTCTCCAGAGTGTTCAACAGTTCCCCTCCTCCAGTCTCTGGCTGAGCTCCCGCCCCTCCCCCTCCACTGCCACGATCACCTTTGTCGGGCTGGGAAGAGGGCTTTCTAGATGCTCTAAGGCATCAGGCATTTCATAGGTCCCGCAGGCTCGGGATGTGTCTAGGCACCCCACCTCCAGACTCCATCTCTCACTTCTCTCTGGATTCTGGGGTCTCCCGGGCTCGGCCTGGGTCCCCAAAGTGGCAATATGGGCCTCTGTGGGATGGAGAGGCGCGCCGGGGCCTGACCTGAATGACGCGCATGTTGAGGCCGGTCTCCTGCGCCAGCTGCTCGCGGATGTGGCGGGTGGGCTTGGGTGTAGCAGCGAAGGCGGCCTTCAGCGTCTCCAGCTGCTTGGCTTTGATGGTGGTGCGCGGTCCCCGCCGCTTGGCACCCAGGTTCTGGTCATCATTTTCGTTGCTACCCCCTTCCTTGTCTGACACGTTGGCGCTCTCCGAGTCCTTGGCGTCGTCCTGCGACGGGTCTTGGGAATCCGGAGACAAACTGGGGTCACTGCCCGTGGTGGCTGAGAAGAGGGAAGGGACAGATGAGCCGGGGCCTTGGCGAGCCTTTCTCCCCCAGGACCTGCTTGCACCTAGCCAGCCGGGAATTGGGGCCTCACCCGAGTGAAGGCTGTTCTCTTTGGCAACACTGCTGTTACTTAGGTAATCCTCTTTGCAGACGAACTTATTCTCGTCGATGATGTAGAGCTCCTCGCCAGTGGAGAGCTGCTTGTTACACATCATGCAGGTGAAGCAGTTCAGGTGAAACACTTTGCTCCGCGCTCTCCGCACCAGGTCGCTAGGGGAGATGCCCTGCGCGCAGCCTGCACATTTGGTACCGAAACACCTGCGGGGGTGGGGCGGGGGCGGGGGAGGGGATGGGTCAGCCAGGGGCAGCGGGGAGACAGGCGGGGAGAAAGATGACAGCGAGAGAGGGGGAAGATGTAAAAAGTGGAGGAAGTAGGAGAGGAGAAATGGAGCGGAGAAATAAGGGAAGAGAGAGATAAAGAGAGGCAGAATTCCGGTTAAGCAGGTGAGGAGGCAGCAGGAGAGACAGCACGGCACCAGGGAAGAGTCAGGGAAGAGACACACGCGGTTAGAGCCAGGGGCCCAAGCTGCCCCCCAAGCCCCAGCCTCACTCCCAGCGTTATCCCAGAGGAAAGATGCATCGTCTAAAGAAGGTGGCAAGGCAGTGGCCTGTGGGGGGGTGGGGGGGAACAGGGGACACTTATTTTCCTATTAGATTCAGAAAAGTCGAATTATAGTTAGAGCTTTATATAAACGTGCGCGGAGCGCTGCTTTTCTCTCCTTCACCGCAAAAGGACCCGCACACAGGCGTGGGGTTGGCGAGGTCTAGTCCCGCTGTTGGTAAACAAACATAGCCGCGGAGAGACCCCCGTAGCCACAGCGGGGCCGCCGCCACGCTCTTGCCTGAAGCGGGGCAGGTTGGCAAAAGCGGGAGCCGCGGGAGCTGGCTCTGGGCGCCCTGCCGCGGGTTGTGGAGGCCAGGCCTCAGGGACCCACTGGCAGCGGGTACGAGTACGGTTTGCCACCCTCCCGCTATGATCCAGTCATTGCAGAGGAAAACCGAGCAGCCTGCGGAGGGTCAGAGGCTCAGCCCGCGCGTTCTCCCGAAATACCAGCGAGCACGGAGCTTTGCTTCATGATTCCACGCAACCCAACCCCAGCCTGGAGCGGCATTGGGGACAGCGCGTCTTGGCCCTCTGAGTGGCTTTGAATCCCTCTTCCTCCCTGCTCCCTGGTTTGAACTGTGACCACAAACTTAGAAAACCAGAGACTCGGCTGACGCCGAGTAAATTGCGAGATTTCACATCCGTAGGGTAGAATTACAATTCGCATTTGCGCCCGTTCTTCTCTGTTGACTTGTGTGTTTGTGTGGATGGAGTGGCAAAATTGTGAGTGTAAGATAATATAATTAAAATGTTAAACGGATAAGGGGAGTAGGGAGAAGTCTCCCCACCAGCAAGCTGGGGGTCTCGGCTTTCCCCCAGGTTTCAGCAAGGAGGTTGCTGGCTGTGGCTGGCAGTTTCCTAGGAGGACTGCTGAGCGGAGCCCGTGGGAGTCGCAGTCGCCTGGGGCTGAAGCCGAACCACCAGACAACTTCAGCAGCCAGGAGAGCAGGGAAAAACTCCGGGCACTTCGCAGGCTACAGTGAGGCAGTTTGGCCAGGTCTGCACTCGGAGGCCTGTCGGGTTTGGGGAAGACCCCCGGGCATGCAGGATCGGCCTTAAGGCCAAGTTCTTTCCTGCCGCTGACAGGGCAGGTGGCCCAGACACTCTACGCAAAAGGCTCGGAGCTTCCCGCCAAGACCGCTCAGGGTCGGAAAAGGTAGTGACTGGGAGGGAGCCTGGGCTCAGCCTGGAAGGCAAACAACCCCGAAGGCCTGGAGAATGCAGTTGCTGCAGAGCTTGGCTCCGGGAAAGACAGCAGTCCGGACTACAACGCCCGAGGCTGCCCTGTCTCTTCCAAGCTTGAAGGGGCTTCTGGGCAGAGTCAGGCTCAGACCCTTTCTTCCCAGGCACGTGCAGCCAAACCCAGACCCATAGTTTCCAGGATGCAAGCAGGGCCGCGTCCCGAGCTCCCAGCGCGCCAGCTGGCGGAGAGGCTGGCGCCCGTGGGACTTGGCTGCCCTCTCTAGAAGCAGTTCCTAACTGAGCTGCGAGGCCACGCTAACCTCTGATCCGAAGCTGGCCGGGAAGGGCCCGCGGGGAGGCAGCAGCAGAGGCGTGGGAGGAAAGTACTCACCGGAAGAAGTCGTTCTTGCAGTAGAGTTTGCCTTCCCTGGAGAAGCACTTCTCGGTCAGGTTGCATTTACATTCACAACACTGGACGCACTTGACGTGCCAGGCCCTGTCCAGCACGTTCAAGAGAAAGCGGTCCAGGATGGGCCTTTTGCAGCCGGCACAGTGAACCATGGTCTTTGGTTTGGTCTGATGCGGCCCAGAGAGAGCGGGACAAAGTAGAGCCCAGGGCTCCTGAAGACAACCGGCACGAACTCCCCAGTCTCTCCAAAAAGAGGACACACACTCGGCCGTGCAAGCCAAAACCCGCACCAGGAAATCAAAGTAGGGTGGAGAAAACGAGGCTGATCGGGGCCTGCGGGCGCTTCAGTGAAGTGTGCAGCCGGGGAGTCCCGGGGCCCCGGGCTATAGCTGCCCCTCCTCAGCTCCAGGGGCGAGGAAAAGAAGTCTCAGGCGGGCGAGAATGCGACCCTTCTGCCCAGAGCCCGCGGAGGAGTGAAGGTCGGCGAGAACGGCGGCGGGAACGGAAATAAATAAATAAAAACGGAGACGAAGAAGACGACGACGACTCGGCGAGCTCGGGTTGCGAGGAAAGCGCCGCTGAGTTCTCCCGGGCTTGAGGTAGAGCTGTCAGAAGTCAAAGTGCATCTGCTTTTGTCGGGGTATGAGGGCGCGTGTGTGCGTGCCAGGCTGCCCACCACTGGGATTTCCCCCCTCTTTTTAAAAAAAAGGAAAGGAAAGAACAAAAGGAGCAGAGAAGCTTTGGATCCTAAACTGCCGGCAACGCGCCGCGGGTCCGGACGCGCCGAGCGCCCGCGCTGGGCCTGGGGGAGGGGTCGAGGGCCGAACGAGGGGGGAGGGAGACAAGGGAGGGTAGGAGGAAGAGCTTGGTGTTGATTGCTCTTGTTGCTTAGGTTTCCCCGCTTTTGGAGAAGTGTTTGTGTCAATCGAAAAGAGAGGGACAACTCCGGGCGGAGGCAGCCAGGCGCACTCGCTCCTTCCCTACCGCCCCAGCCCAGTCACCTCGGCCCTTGGCCTGCCTGGCGGCCTCCGTGTCCTCAGGGCGACCCTCCCTGCGCCCGGGCTCCTTCGGGAGGCACTACGGGCTGGCTTCTCACCGCGCCTGGCCGTGCATCGTGGCTCCAGTCACAACTCGCGGCCGCCTGGGCGTACAGCCCCGCATCGCTCGGCCCACGCTCTGGCTGCCTCCGTCTAACCCCACAGTCGCTCGACTTTCTCTCCTTTTCCTTTTCCCCTTCTTTTTTTCGTTGTGGTGGCAAATCTGGGTTTCCTTTCTAGCCTCCTTCCTTTTTTTTTTTTTTTTTTTGTTTTTTGTTTTTCTTTTGCAGCGGGAGGAGTCGGGGAGGAGGGGGACAGCTTGGAGAGCTTAAAAAAAAAAAAAAATGTCCTGGCGCAGCGGCTACAGTAGGCCGGCGGCTGGAACGGCTCGGCGCCGACCGCCGCTGTCGCCGCCCGGGCCGCGGCTCGTTGCTGGCCCTCCCCGGGCGCGTCCCTCAGTCCCTGGTCTCCTGGCCCAGTCGCCGCCCTGGTGCGTCTCTCCCCAGCTCCGGCGGCTCGGTCACTGCTCCTGGCTGTTGGCTGAGCTCTGGAAGCCCCCTCGCCTTAATGCAGCGCCCGCCGACGTCACTGCGGCCTGCGACCAATCAGCGCCTCGCGGTCCCTCTGTAAACCGTTCTGCATCCCCCGGCCCGGGAGAGTGCGGGGAGACCGCGTTTAGAGGATCAGTGGCGGCGGCACCCGCGGCCCCGCGCTGCGTGGACGGCGGGCAGCACCGTGCCCGGGCCCCCTCCTGCTCCGGTAAGGCGTGGGTTTCGATGGGAGGGACAGAGAGAGAGCGGGAATAGGCGCAGGTGGAGGCCAGAGTTCTGCTGCAGAGTAGGGGTAGTCCAAGACCGAGCCTTGTGGAAGGTTGGGGTGCAGCCGGATCCGGAATCCCAGGCGGCTCCGCTGCACTGCTGGGCTTTGCAATTCAGCGGCTGTTGGCATTGTCCCCCCTTATTTTCTAGACCTGGAAGTTTGTTCCAGGCACAGCGCACATCTTTGGAGGGGGAGGGGGCGCTTAGCAGCAGAATCTCCCTCCTCCCGTCCCTCTTTCTGTGTCCCCTCCCCCAATCCATCCAAAGTCCACAGGGTCCGGGTCCTGGGCGAGCTGAGTGTCTGTCTCCCGCAGAGCACTCTCGCAAAGTTGATTCGGGCGGTTTCCTGATGGGGGCGGGGAGACCGGAGGCGCGGCGCCGGCGCGCGGTAAGGAGTGGACCGGGAAGCGCCACGGGTGAGGAGTTGCAACCCTGGCGAGAAAGTTGTGAGAAAACTGTGATCCGGAGACACCTTTTACGTACAAAAACAAACGACTAGGCGGGAAACCGGGGGCTCCAACGGCGGCTGGGGGTGATGGTCGTGGCGTTGGGAAGAGGGAAGGAGGAGCGGGATGCCAGGACGCCACGAAGAGGCTGCAGTAGATGGGCGTGCAGTGTATGGGCAGCGTGTGCCCGGATTCCAGTCCTCCTCTGTCCAGGCTTCGGGTTGACACCGGCTTTGCCAGACAACAGCAAACCACACCCTCCATAGTTCACTCCTCAGGGAACCCGTAACTCCTTAATCCCTCTCTGGCTAGGAACTCGGGACCGCCGCCCCCAGGGGCGCATTTGCCCAGACGTGGCGGACAGATCCTGGTCTAGAGTGCCTTCGCCTGGAAGAGTTACTTTAGTTTTTCGGAGCACTCAAGTCAAACCCTAAATTCCGTTTCGACCACACCTGTTCTGGGTGGGCTTAACCAGGATTTCTGCTGAAGTGGAGTCTGAAGGTGGTTGGGCTGGGCGGTCCCATTTTTGCCCCCATTTTTGTGCTTTGGGGGAAGGAGTGCTAGGAAGGCTCATTTCACCCGAGCATGGAAGACAATGATGGTGGGCGTCCCTCCGGAGCTGGCTGGTATTGTGGAATTGGCCTTTGGACCCCACTCGCGATGCGCAGACCAGGCGGAGGCTGAAACGGGGAAAATGATCGGGGAAGCGCAGTCCCATTGAGCTTGGGCTGGCAGGGAATCCCGCTGTACAGATGGAATACCCTCTTCGGACGAAAGGGGAAGCTGCTACAGCGAATCTGGCTTGAGCTCCGGGGAACCGTGGGGTTTTAGGGCTCTGCCAACGCCCCTTTGCTGACTCCGCCCGCACCGCCCAGCAACCCCGAGGCCCACAGGCAGCCCCCTCCTTGCCGCCGGCGTCACTATGTCATGGAAACCGAAGCCGCGGAGACCCGCAGTGCTACTCGTTGGCGTTCTGCCCTGACCCCTGGGTGCCGGAACCCTAACGCCTTCTCCACACTTTCTTGCACATACACATGTGGGCTCCCGGCTGCCGGCCGGAGGAGCGCAGGGAACTAGTCAGCTCCTGCGCGCCGCCGGCCTCCGCCGGTCTCTCCCAGGCCCCGACGCAGGGCAGGGCAGAGGATGGAGAAGGCGGTTCTGTGACCTAGCGGGCGGGCTCCGCGGGCTCGACTCGGCTTCGCGCTCCTCCTGCGGACCCGGCACTTCCCGGCGGAAGCCGACCGGTACTCGGCAGGATTCTGGCACCCCCGAAAGCGCCAAGAGCCGTGTGGCACCGGGTCCTCACTTCCTCCACCCGGACTCCCAGGCGCCTCCCAGCCTGCTGCGCTGCGTGAGGCCTGCGGGGAGGGGGCCCATCCAGCCCTGCTGTCCTCACCCTCCTCCCCTCCCCCGCATCTGTCCCGGTTCTCGCCGCCAGCGCTCTCGACCCAACCGCCCCTTTCTGGAATCTATAGTGGCCCCAGTCCCGGGTGGCTCGCCTCCGCCCCCGCCCCAGCTGGGCTCCTTCTCATGCAAAGCAGAGGGGTCACGGTGGAGTGTGGGGCGGTCAGTGGGACCTACCAGACGACAGCTGGACCCAGCTGCCGGCCCTTCCCCAACGCAAAGCCTGTCACATCCCTCTGGTGGGCAGGAGGAGGTTGCTCCATCCATTTGGGGTGCAAGAACCTTGGGACCTAGGTGTAGGGGAAAGAAGGCCCCTCTTCACAGTCGGACCAGCGAGGCAGGGGAGTTGAAGGTGAGGACAGGACGGTCGCTCTAGGGCGTCAGGCTCTGTTCTTCCTGGTGTCCAGATGGCTCAGTAAACAGGTCCGCAGGAGCCAACCCTGGCGTCTACAATGGGGGTCGGGAGCGCAACTCAAAGTGCGCCTCTTGGCTCCAGATTCTAGGTTTGGAGTCCAGATTTAACTCCTCCACGGGGACAGCACATTACACTAATGGTGGGTTTTGTTTTGTTTTCGTTTCCATTGAGCTTTTGTTTTAAAACATAATCGGTCGCAGGGACATGGAGAGAAAACTGACCAGGCTTTCTAAATTCACCTTCTCTGAAGCCTCTCAGCTCAGCTCTGCATTTAAGCCAGTGTCCGTTCAGCGAAGACCGCCAAACTTCCCTCCTCACCTTCCAGGCCACACTTATTGTCTGCATCCTCAACTACGCAAGCGCTTTCCTACCCAACGTCCTCCACAGACCCACAGCCACTAACACCGCCCAGGACCTGTACATTCTGGACCAGGATCCGTGGGGATCATTTTCGCTGATAGCTCGGTGACTGCAGAATCCTTTCCACCCTCCTCCCAGTCACCCCCAGATATGGCCCCAGAGGGCCTAGGAGGTGACTTTCACAGTCCAGGTTTCTTTTCTTGAGAAGCTCCTTGACGATCAGCACCAGATCTCCCCAGATGCCTTGCAGTTTGGGAAGCCTGAAGGTGCCCCTCTCAAACTTCCATCCCCCTTCCTTCCCCATGAGGTTCCAGAATGATGCTCGGCCCATGGACAGAGCCTGCCCAGTCACCCCCCTGGCCATTTCCCTCCTGTCCCTTCTGCTCCAGGACAGCCCAAGGAGCAGAAAAGAGTGATAAGGCCGTGAAAGGAGGCATCTGGGGCGGAGCCGGCTCTAGGAGGTTACCCCATGCGGAGTACACACTCAGCTACACCCGTTCCGGAGGAGGGAGGAAAGAGCACCCCTGGACTCTGCCGGTCCCAGAGGCCACGCAAACTCCGCCCAGACTCGGTGAGGCCGCGGTAATGCCACGCAGGGAACTGCGTGGATAAGGTCGCTCGGATCTGAGCGCCAGGGTCTCCCGCCTCACCTTCCCCTCTAGATCTCTCCAGACTCAAATTGCCTTAATCTCACCCATCATTCTCTCATGGAAATGATCTACTCGTGTGCAGTACTTTACAGCTTTTGTCACGGTCTCCCTTGAACCGTATAGCAAGGAGGTGGTCGGGGGTGGAAGAGAAGGGTACTATCTCCACTTCTCCTGCCAGGGAGCCCAAGTTAGGAGGCTTGCCCGAGATCCCTAGGTCAGCGCACTATTTAAGGTGAGAAGTTGGGTGGGGGGCTTGGCACCTTGCTCCAGTGTGCACTTTGCACCCGGCCATGTTTTCTAAGCAAGGGGGGCTTGGTCTGGTTAAGGGGGAGCAGGGACCGCAGGACTGGGAAAGGGCAGCATCCGGCAGGCCAGGGCGTCACGGTGTGTGCCTGGCCTGGATAAACAACTCGGGCTTCCCACGAGCGCTGGAGGGACCCTGGGCATGGAGCAGGGGCGGGGCGGGGTGGGGAGCGGGTGCAGGGGGCAGGTGGAACAGCGAGGTCAAGCGTGGAGATCCCCGTTGCCAGTCAGCTCCGCGCCGCGGAGCAAAGACACGGAGTGGATAATCTCGCGAGGGAAACGCTGAGCTGAAGAACAGAAAAGAGAGATAGAGGCAGAAGTGAGGAGAGAGGGACAGGAAAAGAAAGTAAAGGCAGAAACCCAGAGAAAAGACGAGACGGAGTACGGAAAAGCAGGCGGGGATAAAGGAAGGAAAGATCTGTCGGGGAAATGCGGGGAGGAGTGGAGGAAAAGAAACAGAAAAGAGACCCAGCCACGAAGAAGGCCGCGGGGATGGGCGCGGAGCCGAGGGTCCTGCAGGCACGAAGCGGGTGTGCGGTTTTGGGACAGGCGAATGCGTGCGGAGGAAGGAGGCAGCGTATTTGGTGGGAGACTCTGCGCCCGTGGAAAAGCGGCTCTGGGCAGGAATCCAACAAATAAATAAAACGTCTAAGACGGCGTGACAACAATGTGTATTTGGGTGCGTGCCCGTGTTCCTCTGTCTGAACACACTCACACCCAGTAAGGAAGACAAACGGGGCTCGTGCCTCACAGTAATTAATCCTCTCACTAATTGACTCTCTCCTCTTACCTAATGGCGGTGGTCACTGCCGATATCTGGAGAGATATCAAGCAGGGGGAGACAGAGAGAGAGCGAACCCCAAAGCTAATGACCTTTGGGACTGGGATTGAGTTTTTTCTGGACTTGGCAGCTCTGAGCCCTGCCCCCACCTCCACTTTTGGGCAGAGTTCCATAGATGTTGCTGCCTTCCTTCCCCTTCCAGGTTTTGGGCAGCATTAATAAAGATCTTCTCAGATTAGGGTCACACACACTGAAGCTCTTCTACCGCCCTCCACCTGGGGAGATTAGTTTCAGAGGCTGAAAGCCACCCCTGTCCCTGGGACATTTCTTACCTCCCTGCAATATCAAAGCTCCCCTCCCTTGTTGTTCCCCCAGGGGCCCAGACCTTGCACCCCCTTCCTTCAGGCAGTACTAACTCTTCCAAGGACCTGGGCGGTGTCCTGCAGTCCCCTAGGGCGAGTGGGGTTTTGAATGGGCTGAGAAGCAGCCTGGGGTTGATGGAAGGAGAGCGGTGGGAGGTCAGGGCAACCATGGGGAGAGGCTTCCAGAGACAACCCTCCTCAGACTTGGGTTGAGAGACACAGAGGCGCAGAGGGGCACAGCTGCCACTAGGCAAGAGCGAGGCCTCTAGGGACAAAGGAGGGAAAGGTGGGCTCTATGCACTGTGAGAAGGAGCGCCAAGTGTGTGAGAGGCAGGAAGGTGGTCATGTCTCTGTGACTGTGATGGTGACCGTTCTGGTCTCTCTGTGTGAGCATGGGGAAGGCCCCCTATGTTCCCTCATATCACCCTCAGTTTTCAGACTGGGGAGAAGGGCCAGAGGACTGGCCTGGGACTTCATGGTCCCCTTGGTAGCTGAGTTGGCTGGGAAGGGCACAACACGCACAGTCTGTCTGGTAATGCAGCTTTGAGGCTTGGGTTTGGGAGGTGAATGTCAACTGTCACCCCTGTGAGGTGGCAGCTTTGCTCTGTTGGCCTCCTCAGAGGCTAAATAAAGAAATGCTGGGATCTATAAACCACTCAGCCCAGAGAGAGGAAGGAGGCAGGACGGGCAGCTCCCTAGAAAAAAATCCACTCCCCCTCCCAACCACTAAACACATTTTTAATTGTCCCTTGGGAACATTTGTACATTTGACCAAAGCGAATCTCAAAGCAGTAGCAGCAAAATGAGTCGGAGGGGCTGGTGGTCCAGAGAGAGCTGGGGATCGGAGAGGGGGAGGTGAGGAGAGGTGGCAGGCATGTTTGGGAAGGTGAGAAACTTGGCTCCTTTCTCACCGTCTCTGTCAAGCTTTAGAAAGAAAGTGAGCAGGAGAAATAAAGTTCCAGGGGAAAGAAAGAGAAGGGCATATAAAAGGCAAATCCAGCCCAGAAAGGAAAGAAAGTGAAGAAGAAAGAAAAAGGCGGGGAGGGGGGAGAGACTATAATAAAAGAGGGTGAAGGCGGCCCCAGGAGGCTGGGCCTCGTCCCAAACCATCCGTCTTCATTGTCTCCGTGTGTGCAAAGGCAACTCTGGCATAAGGAAAACCCACTATTGGAGCCGAGGCTTTATTTTATATCCTATACATCAGGAGGGAGGCAAAGCTTTATTTTCGCCAAGAGACAGATATTTTATTTCTCTCTTACGGTTTTATGTGTGAGAGATGTCAGGTTGCCACAATGGATGGCTAATGCATAGGCAAGAGGAAGCCGTGTTGGCATGCTGTGTGTCATGGGGTCTTGGGGGGGTGAGCGGGCCTGGGATTTAGGGCTGATGGGACACTCTGGGGGATTTCTGCTAAAACATCTCTCTTCATAAATCCAGAAGCATGGTCAGCTCAACAGGGAGAAGAAGGAGTTTTAGAGAGAAAAGAGTTGGGCTTAGTAATAAACGAACACACAAAGGAACCGCTTACCTTCTAACACGCTCGGGCAACGGGGGGCATGGCAGCCCCATGGAAATGCAGAGACCCATGTCCACGCACACAAGTGCCATTCACAGGGAAGTATTTTCCTGACACAAAATCCAATGTCAGTTTCCTTTCCTTCCCTTTCCCCATGTTACATTTTTCTACCCTCCTTCACCAGAAATCTTTTTTAACCTCCTCAGAGCCTTGGGGAAAAGAGCCATTAATTTGCAAATCATCTGATCTGTGAAAGGATCAAGATGCCTGGTTTTCACTGCTAAATCCAATGTCTTGAGTGGACACAGAGGCACACACAAGCCCGTCATGCTGCCAACCCTTGGGAGCGTAGGTGCCACATCTGTAGCCAAGAAGAGACTCCCTCTCCTCCCGGGACCTGCAGCTGAATTAAGCCTTAGATTCCAAACTGCATAATGTTCATATTTTTAAACCTGGAGAGAAGTGGAGAGATGAAGGGGGACAAAAAGAGGGGGAACTTTGTTAATTAATATGTTCCATTCAGGACTTAGACTAATTGTCTTCCCCACTTCCACCCCCCCCCCCCCCACCCAAGCCATTTCTTACAGGAGTTGCTTTTATTCATTCTCATGTCCTACTCTTTTCATTTGGATTAATATATACTTGTTTAATATCTACTGTGGAGCAAAAACATGACCACGCTTTTTCCGTCTTTTCAGAGGGTCAGAAGTAGCACAGGATTCCCAGACAAGGAGCGTGAAGACCTGACTGTCCCTGGCCATTGGGGAAGACATTTAGCCTTTCCGGGTCTCAGTTTTCCCATCCGTAATATGAGGGGATTCAGCTAAATGATTATGGAGGTCCCTTCCAGCTCCGACCTCCTCTGGCCGAATGAGATAATGTGTGAAAACACTTTGTGAACACTAACACCAGACGAATGCCAGGGATCATTATTACGATTCTAATCAATCCTCTTTTCTCCACATGGATCTTTGCTGTTTAGTGCCAGCAAGCAGGCTAAAGAGGGTGAAAGCGAGAAAGCTTAGCGGAGATGCAAAGCTCTGTGCTGTGGATGGAAAAAAAAAAAAAAGCCCTACATCTCCAAAAACATTGTGTCTCTGTGTGCCCCCTGGGCCTAGTGGGAAGGGTTGGAGAGGAGGAGGCCTGACTTGGTATGACCCTCTTCGGTGTACGTACGTGGTGGCAGAGAGTGTATTTCTTCAAAAGCGTTGTTGGTCTCCAAATGACTGACATGGGAACCTGATGGGAAGGCGATTTGCAATTGTTTTTTTCCAGGAAGAAAGAAAGAGCAAGGTGTAGCTGATTAGCAAGTTAATTATTTCAGTACCCCAAGGGTTCCAGTGTGGTGGTAAGTTGTCCAGCCCTGGTATAATTTCACAGTCCGTGCATTTCCTGGTGAGCACCTGGGGTGCCCGAGTCTGTCTCTTTCTCCTTCCACCTGCCCTGTGTCTTCCTGACGCACCTGGGGAGATGAGCAGGGGCTGGGGAAGTTGACGGTACAGGGTACACATTCGGTTTAAGCTGCGGGTGGGGGCCACCCCCAGCACAGGGTGGAGGAAGCCCAACTGATGCCATCTACCTCCACTGAGTGTTTAATTATCTGGCCCTTTCTTCTTTAAAACAATCTTTTGTTTAATAAATATTAATGAGGTGGGTTATCGGAAAGTGTAGTTGCCATGAGGTTATTTCCCCAGCCTTAGCATGGAAAGAAACTGGGTTTGAGGAGTCTTTCCGCCTCTCGCCGCCTCCTACCCCGCCAGCTCTCCCGTGCTCCTGTTCCGCAGCAGCTCCTCCGGTCTCACTTCAAGATTTGATTTCCCCTTGAGGGAGGGTAGGGGAGGAGGGAGGATTGTGTGGTCAAATGGACACTTCCCCTCGGAGAGATAAGTTGGAGACGTGAACATTAGCCTCAAGAATTAACAGCTTCTGCCGCTCTCTGCTCTCGGGGCTGAGAGGGCCAGCCCCCCGCTGCTCCTTCCGAGATGGATGAAGGGAGGGCCCTACAGTTTACTTAAGAGCGGTCCCATCTGCTCAGACTGGCCTTTCATAAGGGGAGGGATTTATGCAGTGTCCTTGTGCACAGACCTGGGATTTGGCTGAAAACCTTGGGCCTCTGAGAATATTACTGAACGCTAAAACGTTCAGCCATGGAGATGATTCATGATTTTGTCTGCATGGACAGGGTGTGTGTGTGTGTGTGTGTTTGTTGGGGTTGCACGCACACTGATGGGTGCTTTTCACCGTTCTCACTTTGAATCCAGATGTTAGGAAACTTTTTTTCCTTCTGTATTCACTCAGGAGACAGCCCCTGGCACCTGGCTCTGGAGAGCCCGCTTCCTGACTCCAGCGGTGCGAAGATGATACAATACTTTCGGGTGCTGACATTCAGCTGTCCCCCAAACAGGTTGGCTGATAGCTTTGCTGGTCCTTGGAGAGGGGCCGGGGGCTGTCTAAAACGACAGTTCTGATGACTGCTTCGTTGCTGGTGGCAGAGGATTTGGGGCACAGGGGTGGAGTTAAGTCCCATTGCAGTTTCAACTGGACTTGGCCTCCTTTATTTTACAGTCCTAATGGGTCTCCATAGGAGAAAAAGTAGCGAGAGAAACGTAGAACGCAGGAAAGCAAGCATAGGGAAGAGTTTCTTGTCTCAATCTTGGTACTGCCGTGCCAAAATGAAGCCCAGGGATGGTTAAAAACAGATCCTACAGGCCGGGCACCTTGGCTCAGGCCTGTAATCCCAGCACTTTGGGAGACCGAGATGGGAGGATTGCTTGAGGTTAGGAGTTCGAGACCTGCCTGGCCAGCATAGTGAGACCTCATCTCCAAAAATAAAAGCTTAAAAAAAAAATTTTAAAAACCAAACCAAAAATACAGATCCTAGGGAACAGACCTTTGAGGTTCCCTATGGGATCTTGGCCTGACTCTCGGGAGATGAAGAAGTCCTTGGCAAGTTTGAAAAGACCTACAAGTGCCATCTATTCAGGGGACTAAATGTGATTTCACTGCCCAGTGGCGGTTAAGGAAGGAAGCATTTTGCATTTTCAGCTTGTAGGATGGTCATTGGTGGTCCTATCATCTTGCTCATGTTCAAGTTTGGTCTTGTAGATGAAGCCCCCAGCTTCCCACCTCTTAGTTTTTCTTTTCCCTCAGGCCATTCATAATTTAGCTAACATTCTAGTCCATCGGCCAGCATGCACTTTGAAAGGTGAGCTGGCAAGCCTGTAACTGTGTGCAAGGTTGTTCTCATTTAGGCTCCAGGAAGGATATAGTTTCCCCATAAGAAAGAAAAGTGAGTGAGAGGCTGAGGTGGGAGGTCACTTGAGTCCAGGAGGCAAAGGTTGCAGTGAGCTGAGAACCATGCCACTCACTGCATTCCAGCTTGGGTGACAGAGTGAGACCCCATCTCAAAAAAAAAAAAAAGAAAGAAAGAAAGAAAAAAATAAATAAAAGCAAGTTAAAAGCAAGGAACCATTTCTATGAATCTTTTAGTGAAGGATTTACCAATCTGATAAGTACGAAGCTCCTTTTCCTCCTTCTGAATAAGTAAGTATGTCAGTCAACGCTGAGGGTCTGCAGAACCCATAAAAAATGCTTTCTTTGGTCTCTCAGTTTTAACACATGCTGGGGCTTGGGCCTGCCTCTGACAGACTGGGGAGGAGTAGACACATTCCAGAGACCAGGTCTTGGAGTGTTATCTCTTCCCCCACCTCAAATCCTCACCCTCCACTTTATCTGTCTTTAGCACGAATGCAGAGACCTCCTAGGGAAGTGTGAAGGGATGGGTTTTCGTCAGGTTTGGGAAAGGAAGGGGAACAAGAGGAGCCCCAAAGAAAGAGGGGGGTCACTTGGAATTTTTAGATGACACTGTTTTGTTATACTTCTCGTGTGTTGTGTATTATGTCCTACAAATCGCGCATTTGTTACAGTCAGCCACAGTGTGTATGTGTATTTGCCAAGTGCTGCTTGGCCAAAACAGTGTTAAATAAAATTGTAAGAAATGCTACCAAGGCCTTGCATGGGTTATTTAATTCTATCAATGATAAACAACGTTAATGTGTAGCATCTCGGTCGGCACAATATCATGTTTCATTTATATATGCTGAGATATATTTAGGCATGAAAGATACAGTTTTCCAACACATATATTTCCCAGTGATTACTTAGGGGAAGTGTGATAGAAACACCAGAAACCTTTCTCTCTCACATAAACCTGCACCCTGCAAACACAGACTGCCAGTCACACTTAGTCACATGGCCAGCCAGCCATGTACATATTTTCATATACATGCCTTCACAGGTAAATGTAAATGTAGATTTTAGAAACGTAGATTCAAATTTCTGTACTGGCACACGATTCTAGATACATGTAGCAGCACACACAGGCAGCTTTTCAAAGTCTTTGTTACATTTACACATTTTCTCACACACTTACCTACCCTGCTGCATAGACTGATGCTAACACCAACATGCATATCATCCCACGTGTGGATATGTATGTGTACACATGTTGGTACTCTCACTGCCAAGTGCTGATGTGCCCAGAAGGATGTGTGCCCACATGCAGGACACAGTTCTGCCCAGTCTCCTCCTGAAATGTGCATCTATGTGCATGTGCACATTTGCACACACACATACACACTCCTCCACCCCTGCTCTGGGGAGTACACTAACATTCACTGACACACTCCATATGGCCATGGAGCAGCAGCTGCCCTATTACTCTCGGAGGCTCCAGGCCTGGTGGACAGTTTTTGACCTGGGAACTGTGTGTTTGCCCTATGAACCCTGAGGCCTTCAGGATAGGAAGCCTGGAGGATCAGGGTCAAGATGCCAGCCTGTCCAGCCTCTGATGAAAATAATATGAAAAAGTAGGAGTGGGAGAGTGGGTTGGGTAGCTGGTCTCTGCAGACAGATGCCTCCAAAAGAGGATCAACCTTTTATTTGCTCATTTGACAAACATGTCAGAGAGGTATATAGGAGTCAGGATGCCTAATCAGCTTCTCTGATTCTGACTCTGCTGCCAGTTAGCTGTGTGGATCTAGGCAACCTGCTCTCTAGGCCTCAGTTTCCACATCTGTAAAGAACGGGCCTGGGGCTGGACATGGTGGCTCACGCCTGTAATCCAAGCACTTAGGGAAGCCGAGGTGGGTGGATCATCTGAGGTCAGGAGTTTGAAACCAGCCTGGCCAACATGGCGAAACCCCGTCTCTACTAAAAATACAAACATTAGCCAGGTGTGGTGGCAGGCACCTGTAATCCCAGCTACTTGGGAGGCTGAGGCAGGAGAATCACTTGAACTCGGAGGGTGGAGGTTGCAGTGAGCCAAGATCGCACCACTTCACTCTGTCTCAAAAAAAAAAAAAAAAAAAAAAAAAAAGAATGGGCCTGGATGGGCAGTTCTCAACCTTGGATGCACAGAGGAATCATCTGGGGAGCTTTCAAAAAATACAGATGTCTGGGCTCCACCCCAGACCAGTTAGATCAGCATCTCTGGGAGGTGAGTCCCTTGCATCTTTTTTTTTTTTTTTCAAAGCTCCCCAGGTGATTCTATGTTCAACCAAGGTTGAAACCCAGTGGCTGAGATGGTCTCCAAGGCTCTTCTAGACCAAAAGCTCTATGCCATGGAGGACTTTCCATACAAAAAGCACTGTGCTGGGTACCCGGGCACCCTGCTGAAACATCTACATTTACTTGTATAAGGTCAAAAAGTTATTAAAAATTATTCTTCTTTCAGTTTAGGCAAAGAATAATTTCGAACAAAGTATATTTATAATGGAAATACTCATACTTGCATTTCCAGCTCTCTTTTTGTGTCTTTGTTTCCTTTCCAATTTATCTCTCTCTGACTCACTCATCAAACATTAATTATATGCCACATATACAAATACTATACATGGGGATCTGGTAAATGTGATAGATACCTTTGCTACCCACACATATTTCCCGGCTAGCTCCTCACCCAACCTGTTGGATGGCATAATATTTTTAGCAGGGTAAATGATAAGGCACAGGCTCCGGGAGGAAAGTTTTCTCCCCCCGCCCCCCAAGCCCAGCTGTGAGTCAGAGAACAGCAGCCCCCAGGCCCGTGCCCCAGTTCTGGAGGCTGGCATGGTGCTGAGGAACGCATTGAGCTGCGTGTCCTAGAAAGCTGCTCTCAGACCTGGGCCTTTGGGAATCCCACATTAATATTCTCCACTAACAGTTCCCCAGGCAGGGCCAGTCCCCCTTGAAAACAAACCTGCTCCGTGACCACACCTGCTGGAGAAGGCTGCCTCTCATCCACAGTAGCGTGCAGAAGGCAAAGCTGAGACAAGACAGCCTGAGCTGCCGCCTGTGGGCCCCTTCCGTGTTGGAGGATGTTTAGGAGAGTATGGGGGAGGGCTCCTGCCTCTCATCTGCGGTGGGGTGGAGGAGAGGGGTTTCATTCTGCATGAAGGGCCTCCACTTTTCCCTCTGTGTACTAACCCACTCAGGCCTCCGAGAGAAACTCAGACGGGAGGCTGGTTCTCTCTTTCCCTCTCTCCCTTTAGCTACACTGGCCTGCAGAATTTGGGATGAGGTTTCTCTTTAGGAAAGTTGTCCCAACATGGCCATGGTGGCAGCTCTTCTGTCCAGGCTAGAGCCAGAGTAGGGATCAAGGCTGAGACCCGTGGGTTTGATCTCTAACCCTGTCATTCACTCCTGTTTGCTGCCTGTTTCTTTGTTTATCTCTTTATTTTCCCCCCATCCCTTTCATTTTGTCTTCTCCCCTGATGACATACAGAGTCAAGTCCTGGCCACCAAGGTGGCCTTGAACATAGCATAGGAGTGGTTGCTGGGCACAGCGGACCTCTCATGCCATGCCCAGTCCCTCTTCTCCCCTCCCCTTTCCTCTTGCACAGAGGATGAGTTTGGTGCTGAGGAGGGAGAGGCAGCAGGGGATCCTCAGATTCTAAACTCTGATCCAGGGCCCAGCTTCCCAGGCTTGAGTCCCTTCCCAGGGCCCACCTCCCCTTGGGCCTGGGGAACGTCACACCCCAGGAAGTGATGGATTCCCCAGGCACCTTCAAAGAGCTCTGCATTTGTTTGCAATGCAGACCTTGAATCTTGCTCTGGTCATAAATGTTGTTTATTTTGACTAGGACCTACTGAAAGGGACTGGGGGGTATAGAGGGCAAAGAGAGAATTCTGTAGGGAAGATCATAAAACCATTAGCAAGGCAGGGCTTCTAGAGGTCACAGGATCACAGACATTTTCTGACTGGAAGGAGCATAGGCCATCAGGAAGGTCAGAGATGACCACTTTGTCAGCAAAAGGCCTTCAGGGGCCACACAGGGCTAGGGTGGGGGTCTTTAGGCCTCTTGTGTGTGTGGACTGTTTCTAGAAAGTGGACCCAAGGTATGGGGTCATGACCCCCCAGTAACCTTATGCCAGGTCGGGGAGGCCAATCTTGCTGAATCTGATGGATTTGCCCTCCTGGTGGGAAGAACCAGTTGCTTGGCTGTGTAGCAGAGCCTCCTATCCTAGGGAGTGGGCACAGCTCCCGGGTGGAAGATTCTGCTTCCAGCAGCTCCTGGGGAAAGACTTTGCTCTACTATAATTGATGGAGCAGCTGTGTGTGCCAGGGCCTGTGCCTAATGCTCTTCTAGTACCTTGTCTTATTCACCCTTTGAGACAATGCTTGAAAGAGATGTTTCCATCTCCATTTTGCAGATAAGAAAACTGAAGCTCAGAGAGAAGAGGTGGTTTGTCCAAGGTCACACAGCAAGTTAGTGATAAGGCTGGGAGTAGGCTTTAAGACTTGGGACTCTTTCAACCTAATCTTCTCCACATCTCTCCTCTTCTTCACCATCCACTGTGGTCTGGTCTTCTGCAGCCTGAGAGAACAAATGGGAGTAAGGTTCCCCTCCCTCTAAAGCGTATGTTGGGCTGACAAAAAATTCAGGAACAAACCTCCTGATTTTTTTTATTTTTTATTTTATTTTATTTTATTTTTGAGACAGAGTCTTGCTCTGTCACCCAGGCTAGACTGTAGTGGCATTATCAAGGCTCCAACTCATGGGCCCAACCTATCTTCCCACCTCAGCCTCCCAAGTAGCTGGGACCACAGGCACATGCCACCACACCTGGCTAATTTTTAAATTTTTTTTATAGAGATGTCTCCCTATGTTACCCAGGCTGGTGCTGAACTCCCGAGCTCAATCGATCCTCCTGCCATAGACTCTCAAAGTGCTGGGATTACAGGCGTGAGCCACCGTGCCCAACCTGCAAGCTTCCTTCTTGTAGGGGGAACAGCAGAGTCTTTGGCCCCTTCCAGTCCCTGGAAGTCCCTCGCTCTGCCGAGAACATGCTCCCATAAATCCAGTCCACAGTCAGGTAGCTATCCTAGTTGTCTTTCACTCGCAGTGTGACTCAGAGCAAGTCACTTCACCATTCTGAGTCACGCCTGCCAGATCCACCTCCAGACCTGGCGGCTCTGTGGAAGGTGAGGTTTGGCGGAGCGGAGCCCTCTTGAGCTCTTGTTTGGTGTAATAGCTCAGGGCTGGGCAGAAGGAGATGAGACTTGATTTTGCCCCTAAACCTGACTCAAGTTACATAAAGATTCTTCAAAAGCAGGCAAGGCAGGGCTTGGTAAGATCCCTGCTGAGCCCGTGAGAGGCGGAGAGCCAGGGCAGAGGCAGCTTAAGTAGCAGTTCTTCCCTGATCCCCTGACTGTGTAATCCAGTTGCTCAGAGAATGGAAAATCCCTTTTGCCTCCCCCGGCCCCCTCCCCCACAAAGGCCTCCTAATAGGCCTGCCAGCTTTGGGGTGCTAATCTGCCCAGACATCACTCTGTGAGCAGGTTGCCCAGGGTTCCAATCCCAGCCACCCCACAGTGGGAGATGGGGAAGGCTGCGGGGAGCGGGGGGCCTTCTCGGGAGTTGAGTGTGGGGGATTGCCTGCTCTCTGGCCTGCCCAAACGATCAGAGAAACAAACAGGCTCTGTGCTGAAAGAAACTTTGGGGATGGAGACAGGGCACAGGATTGGAGGGAGGTGGACAGGAGGGCTGGGTCCCCTGGCAGAGGTGCCTTGGGCGGGACTTATTATGAAACAGTCTCTGTCACTTCATCTACCAAGCTCCTTTCATTTTTATTTAAAGAGGGCCCCCCTCCCCAGCAACTTCACCTCCCCACCCCCTACACTTTCACTCATCCATCCACTGAGCCGCTGACAGCTGCCCTGCGGGTGAACTCCTGATCCTCCCGCCGCTGAGGCTGGAGCGATACTAGAGAGGCTCAGGCCAGATCACTGACCCGCTCCAGCCCTCCACCCTCACTCCCCAACACACTCACTCACTCCCTCCAGATAGGCCCACCTCGGTTCCCCTGAGTTGGTCAGAGGGAGAAGAAAACGAAAGGAGGTGACAAAGCAGAAAGAAGGACCGGGAGGAGGATGAAAAGAAATAAATGAAGAATGGAGAAGAGGAAGAAAAAATCAGAGAGACCAAAAATCAAACAGTGAAGGAGGAAAAGGGAGGAACCGGAGAAGGAAGGAAAGAGAGGAGGAAATGAAGTACAAGGAGAAGAAGGAAAAGCAGGAGGAGAAAGGAAAGAAGGAAGGACGAAGAGAGAGAGAGAGAGGGCAGAGACTGGAAGGCTGGAGCCCAAGCCCAAAGCCATCATCCTTAATAGCTGAAGATGCTGAAGGGAGGGGAAAAACAGGGTTGGGAAGGACTGGTGGGAGGAGGAGACCGCACAGGCGGGAAGGGAAGTACGAGGTTGCCCCAGGTACGATGCATGAGCCTGGATGGAGCCTCACCCACCCAGCTCCCAGCTCTGGAAACACAGTCCTCCCTCTGAACGAATGTCCCTCAGTGCAATGCCACAGACCGTGTCCACAGCCACGCAGGCTGCAGGCAGAGGAATCTCTCACTTGGAGTGGTCAGAGTTGTGGGACCGGCTGAATGGAGCCCTACAGTCCCTTCCTAGGATGGCAACAGCGTATGCCCCAGGCTGCGTTAACCATGCCAGTCTCAGCTGGCCTCACTGCCTGCAGCGTCTGGGTCCTGCCTGATCTCTTTGGTTACGGTTAGAAATTTCTCCTGATTTGAGATTTTATCTTACAATGGACTGGGCCTTAAAGACCAAGTACTTTCCACCTCCTCATTTTATAGATGTGAAACAGGCCTGGCGAGGGGAAGAAACTTGCTTACAGTGACATTGTGAGTTAATTGTGAGCTCTGCCTTTCTAAGCTCGAAGACCAAGGCTGAGACAATAGCCAGAGAAGACAAGGGAGTGTGGTGTCTCTGCAGAGGGCTCGGCATTCGATTCCTTCTGCTGGGAACACAGCCACAGCATTTTTTATCCTAGATGAGAGAAAACATTTGTGGCTACGATAGTTCCCATATTTTAAGTACCTACGATACGCCAGCTTTGGCATACATTATTCTCAATAACTCCTCACACGTATCCTGTCATGTAGATATTCCATGCCCTGCATTTACAGAGAAATAAATCAAGGCCCAGAGAGGTTAAGTAACTTGTCTGAGGTCACACAGCTAGGAATTTGAGCTGGGATTTGCTCAAAGTTCATGCTGAATCTCTTATGCCATGCTGTCTCTTGGGTGTCCATAGGCAACACTCTTCTTCCCTACCTCATTCCTACCCCACCACCACATACATAGCCCAGGGATTAAATCTGAGATGTCCTCATGGCAGCTGGAACTGATATTGCCAGGGAGAACGCAGCTGGGTGGACCTGACCATGTCCCCTCATTTCCCCTGAAAGACCCCACAAAGACAAGGGGAAGGTCCCCTGAGACTCTATATGATTTATCTGGTGATATTGTTATTTTATGGGATGGGCCAAAGAGGTGTCAGGAAGCAAGTTTGCTGTAAATCTCTTTTCTCTGCTCCCTTTCCCTCTGCGCGTCCCCTCCTGGGATTTATGGTGAAATCTGTTCAGACCGAGGGACTTGGGGCTTGGGTTCAGGCTTGGGGTGGTACGGCAAGGGACCATACATCTTCCTTCTCTAGGATCTGCTAAAAGTGTGCTATCCATGCCCCATCACAAGCTGCAGCACTGTGTCCACAAAGCCCTTATTAAGATCTCCACGGCACTCGAATAGCTCTGCAGACAGAGCACATGACCTGCCGTGGAGTTGTGTTATCTGGACCCACCCATAGGCTGGTGGCCCATGTGTGGCCCCCTCACTGGTGGGCACGAGTTTGTGATTCCAGCCAGGAACCTGGGAGCAGAGCCCACCTGGGAGCAGATGTGTGGCCCACACACAATGGCCCTGAGGCCAGGAAGAAGTGGCAGGGCTGGGGGTGCTCCTCATGGGTGGCAGGTCAGGAGCTAGCTGGAAAGGAACCTGCTTTTGGGTCCTTTTTGAGATGGCGGTGCACAGGAAGGAGGGCAGCTTCAAATTTGCTCCCCACCCCGGGGCAGGCAGGCTCAAAGTGACCGGCCCTGCAAACACTGCTGTGGGCTCTGTCACTGGGGGTGAACACAAGGTCACGCACTTGAGAGGGCAGATGAGGCTGGGCACCCTATCCACCTTCACACTTCGCCTCAGTGGCTTTCACAGCTGCAAATACTGGCTGATCTTCCTGAGCTGAGCTTGTCCAGTCAGAGGCCAGTGTGTGCCGGTTGCCACCAGAGGCCTAGAGCCAGCTCAGTCCAGGGAGGGAAGACACAGGAATGAGAGGAAGGCAGAGGAGGGGAAGAGGAGGGAAAGGAGAAGTTAACAAGGGAGGGGAGGAGCAGAGAGAAGAAAGGCGGAGATGCTAGCAAAAGCCTTTCCTGACCTGCCCCCCACCCAGATCACTCCTCCACTGTGATGAGAAATCTTCTCTCATCACAGCTCCTTAGAGGGTGCTAGTGTGGCCTCCTGCCCACGGTGGCCTCCAATATTCATGAGCCGGTTGTTGCAGAGGAATTTCTTCAAACAGTCCATGGCCCCTGGAGGATGCATCTTGAGCATCCATGACTCCCCACAGTCCCAAGTCCAGTGTGCAGAATCTTAGGGAGGGCTGGGTGAATCCTGGCTAAATGAATACAGAGAAAAGAAAAGAGGAGAAAAGGAAAGAGTGGATACCAGGTGTCTCCCCAACTCCGTCTTCACCCTGCTCATCTCCTGACTGCCTGAGCCGGGGCTGTGCTGTGTCTCCAGTTAAATATATGGAATTATCTATTACAATACTTCGATATTTATTACATTGATTTCGCTTTAAATGCTTTGTAAATCATAGCAAAAAATAATGGCCTTCCAACAGAGAGTCATATACCGTAATCAACTGGAAGAAAGTCGGCATTGTAATTTAAAATAAAAAAAAAATCCTTATGTGAGTCTCGTTTAAATTAAGAGACAGGACGTGATTCAAATAATAAGACTCAAGTGAGGCTGGTTTTTCTTGGCAAATTAGTAGAGGTTTTAACTGGAACTGAAAAGGTGTTAAGGTGGAACACTGACCTTATTAGACCTTAATTATTTTCTGTTGTTACATTCCTGGAGCCGAGGGTTTTTTTTTTTTCTTCCTTCCAAAGTGGCCATGTTAAACCTCATCTCAGGAACTTTGGCTTTAGAGAGATATCACTTCTCAAGAGGCATTAGTGGGATAAAAAGCAGACACTTCGCCAGCGTCCCTTTTCTCCGTCCTCGAGTTTCATGGGCACCCAGAATTGCTGGTTTGGAGGCAATGTTCTTGTCATTGAAAGCTGAGAATTTGCCCCACCCATATCTCTGATTCCTTTAGCTTTTTACCTGTGGCCTTCTTAGTGGTAGCCTCCTCTCCCTGGATCTAGCTGATGGAGCCAGCATCCACCTGGCCAAGAGAGAGGAGAGGGATGAGTGTGTCTGTGTGTGTGCGTGTGTGTGTGTGTGCACATGTGCATGTGTGTGCTGATTGGTGGGACACAGTGGGAAGCATTTTCCTCACCATGTGCTGCAACCTTCCTGCTCCATGGCCAGAATTGGCTGATCATCACTCCCAAAGTTGACCAGGCCCAGCCCAAGATGCCCACAGCACTTAGAGATAAAAATGGAGCAAATGCCCCCCCCCCTTTAAATGGAAATCACGCAAGTCAATGGCCTAGCACTATGCCTGGCCCAGGGAGGCATCCAACCCTGGTAGTTTTGTTTTTGCTGGGAGGAAGAGCACTCAGCAGAGCGCTCTTTTCACTTGCTTCCAGACTCCCTCCCACATGCCCTGCTGGCCCTGGGGTGGGGTGCAGTGGTAGGGAAGAAACAGCGAGCCCCAAGAGTCCTCAGGACAGACATGCATTCTGCAGTCACATGCCCCTCCCTGAAGATAACCCACTTGAGCTCTTCTTACTAAACGCCATTGGCTCCCGTCCTCCCCCAGCCTCCAAATCAACTTTGCTCTGATCAGTGTGATGGAGAACTTTTTCCGAGGCTGGGCCTCTTGGGGACCGTGTCTGGTGGTTCATCATTATCCCAGGGAAGGTTGGGGTGGGGGTGGAAGATGACGCTGAATCAGTGAGAAAGGTCTGAGGGTGAGCAGGACCCGTTAGGCCATCACAGATGGGACAGAGCCCCCAAGCAGGAGGAAAACCAAGGCTTTCTATGGTTGCCTATCAGTGGAGAAGTGTGGCCAGTGCTCTGCAGAGGACCTCCAAAATCCTAGAACATCAGGTCGAAAGGGTTTTAGGGCCATCTCAGCATACCCCCTTGCTTTGTGGAAGGGGATGCTGAGGCACTCTGAAATGATCAAACACCCTGCGTGAGCATCCCAGAGTGGGAGCAGTGTTGAGATGGCAAAGGAGGGGACACAAGAGCTATGGGTGCTGTGGCCTCTGACCTGGAGGCAATCTTGCTCCAGCTGAAGGGGCCCTGGTGCCTCAATATGCAAAGACCCACCTTCAGTCTTGGCATAAGTGGGCCAATCCCTGCTTCTGGCCAGTTGGAGTGACCCTTTCTGGATCCCAGTGACATCTCTCATCACCCAGAAAGGCCACATGGATGAAGGAGGGCATGCCGGGAGGAGCCAGAGGTCTGGGCTTTAGCCCTGCATGATTCAGGGAGCACTCCCGCTTTCTTTTTTCTCATTATTATTATTATTATTATTATTATTTAGTGTACTTTAAGTTCTGGGATACATGTGCAGAATGTGCAGGTTTGTTACATAGCTATACATGTGCCATGGTAGTTTGCTGCACCCATCAACCCGTCATCTACATTAGGTATTTCTCCTAATGCCATCCTTCCCCTGGCTCCCTAGCCCCCGACAGGCCCTGGTGTGTGATGTTCCCCTCCCTGTGTCCCTCTGTTCCCATTGTTCAACTTCCACTTATGAGTGAGAACATGTGGTGTTTGGTTTTCTGTTCCTGTGTTAGTTTGCTGAGAATGATGGTTTCCAGCTTCATTCATGTCCCTGCAAACGACATGAACTCTTTTTTTTTTTTTTTTTTTTTTATGGCTGCGTAGTAGTATTCCATGGTGTATATGTGCCACATTTTCTTTATTTTCTTTATCCAGTCTATCACCGATGGGCATTTGGGTTGGTTCCAGGTCTTTGCTCTTGTGAACAGGGCTGCAATAAACATATGTGTGCATGTGTTTTTATAGTAGAAACACTCCCCCTTTCTAGACCAGCTTCCTCCTTGACCCACTTTCCTAACCTAGTGTGTGGGTGATGAGAATTTGCTGGGAGGCTAGTCGTGCAATAGCATTGTAAACTGTGAAGTGCCGCACAGGTAGGAGGGACTGTCGTGGCCAGCCTGGATAGCCAACCCAGACATCGAGAGGAGGACTTAATCAGACATTCGTTTGCGGGCCCAGAGTGAGCTTCTGGCTTTTACCTCCCTCTTTTCTACCTTCCTTGTGGCTTAACTCCAAACTCTGCCCCACCAGGGAATGGGACAAGGGAAGGAGCTTAATCCTCCCAATAATATTCCTCTGAGATAGGTATCAGCATACCCATGTTACAGATAAATAAACTGAGGCCCCGTCAGATTAAATAACCCTACCCTACAGCTGCTGAGAGGAAGCACTGGGATACGAACCCAAGTCACTCTGACTCCAGATACATCCGAATCCCAAGCTGGAAGGTAATAGTACACGGTGGAATGTGAGCTACACGAGGGCTGGGATTCATAGACAATTTGTTCCCTCCTGAATCCCCAGCCCCTGAAGCAGCACCTGACACTGTCAACAGTCAGTATTTTAAAATAGTACATATTGGCTGGGCACGGTGGCTCACACTTGTAATCCCAGCTCTTTGGGAGGCTGAGGCCGGCGGATCACCTGAGGTCGGGAGTTCAAGACCAGCCTGGCCAATATGGTGAAACCCCATCTCTATTAAAAATACAAAAAGCCGGACGTGGTGGCGGGCGCCTGTAATCCCAGTTACTTGGGAGACTGAGGCGGGAGAATCACTTGAACCTGGGAGGGGGAGGTTGCAGTGAGCCAAGATCACGCCACTGCACTCCAGCCTGGGCATGACAGAGAGAGACTCCGTCTCTAATATAAAATAATAAATATCAACATTAATGGAAAAGTTTGGTGTAGCAAAAGTGAGCTAGGAATAAAAAAGTTATTGGGAGTTATATCTTACATCACGGTTTTATAGAGGGTTCTGTGTGGTGGATAGTTTGAGGTGGCATTTTTTTTAAAGATAGAGATGGGGTCTTGCTACATTGTCCAGGCTAGTCTCGATCTCCTGGCTTCAAGTGATTTTCCTGAATGGGCCTCCCAAAGTGCTGGGATTACGGGTGTGAGCCACGGAACTGGGATTACATGTGTGAGCCGCTGGGCTGGTTGCGGGTAGCAGTTGACTGTTCATGGTAGCGGTTTCTCTAGCCATGACAGAGGTTTGGGCCTCAGAGAGTAATTGAGTAAAAAAGAAATAACATTAACAGTGAAGTAAAATCTCTGTGGACATATATAGATTATATTAAAATTACATCATAGGCTGGGTGCGGTGGCTCACGCCTGTAATCCCAGCACTTTGGGAGGCCAAGACAGCCAGATCACCTGAGGTCAGGAGTTTGAGACCAGCCTGGCCAACATGGTGAAACCCTGTCTCTACTAAAAAATACAAAAATTAGCCAGGCATGGTGGCAGGCGCCTTAATCCAGCTACTTGGGAGGCAGAGGCAGGAGAATCGTTTGAACCTGGGAGGCGGAGGTCGCAGTGAGCCAAGATCAAGCCATTGCACTCAAACCTGGGGGACAAGAGAGAGACTTCTCTCCAAAAAATTACGTCATAGTGGCATATCCTACTTTGCCCCTTGATACGCCCCTTTGGGAAGACCTTATGGAGAAGAGAACATTGCATGCTAAAAAAAAAATTACGGCCTTTAATTTTATATATTTTATATATTATATATATATATATTATATAATTTTATTTATTTTATACATTTTGATTTTATATATTTAAAGATATTGGACCTTGATGCAAGAAAACCAACTTTTAATTCAGCCTATTTATTTATTTATTTATTTTGAGACAGAGTCTCACTCTATCGCCCAGGCTGGAGTACAGTGGCATGATCTTGGCACACTGCAACCTCCCCCTCCCAGGTTCAAGCCATTCTCCTGCTTCAGCCCCCAGAGTAGCTGGGATCACAGGCACGCACCACCACGCCTGGCTAATTTTTGTATTTATAGTAGAGACAGGATTTCACAATGTTGGCCAGGCTGGTCTTGAACTCTTGACCTCAGGTGATCCGCCCACCTTGGCCTCCCAAAGTGCTGAGATTACAGGCATAAGCTACGTGCCTGGCCCACAATTTTATTTTTACTGAGCACCCACTATGTGCCATGCACTGGGTTAAGCCCTGGCAGGTTCAGAGATGTCCAAGGGATGGCCCTCAGCTCTAAAGAGCATCTCAAGGCCAGCGTCCTTAGGGAGCCCTCCCTAGGGAGTGCCAGGGGCAGCAGACCATGCTCAGGGGCTTGCTCTGCCCAGTGTGGCTCTGCCTGCTCTCATTCCGGGTGGGTGTGAGGGTCAGTTTGCTGCAAGATATCAGCCTGGGGGGGGCCTCTCTCTCTCTCTCCTGTCTCTCCCTCACCTTCCACACTCCACCTCCTCCACTGGCTGATTGAAAAGGTGCAAGGGGGAATCTGAGAGATTCTGTGCTGTTTGTTTTGGGTTCAATGGAATCTCATTTACACGTGTTAATTGCAACTAATTGGCACTAATTGGATGAACAGGAAACCCTCTGGGAGCACTCATACCTTTAATTTGTGGTAAATATCATTAATTAACATATGCTAATTAGAGCCAATTAACATTGATTAAGGGTTGCCAGCTACTTGGAAAGTACAACTCTGCGTCCTCCTCCCTTGATTGTCTGAAGTCAGCACAAAATATGATACACGAAGTCTGAGGGGAGGAGAGGACAGCGCATGGAGTCAGGTGGTATCTCCCAGTGGAGGGCATCATGGCTCCAGCAGCCCTCACCCAAGCTGGGCACTTAGAGGATGGCACCACCCTCACCTTCCCCAGGGCAAAGGGGTCTGCCGGGGAAGAGCCTGGCGAGATTAGCACTTCTCAGGGAGTGTGAAGGAGCAGATGGTGGGAGGTTCTGGGTGCTGAGATGTTCTCCCTTTTGCCTGGCCCCCAGATGGCAGACAAGGCCAGGGTGGGTTGAAACAGGACTGGAGGTCAGCCGGTGGGGAGACTGGGGCCACTGAGAGCAAGGAATGTTTGGGACTCCTCCTCCAGAGATGAGGGGTGGTGAGATGCCCACTGCCCATTGACCCAGTACCATCTGGCATGGAGTGTATGTGTGTGGCCAACGGGAGTGACCCTTTCTGGATCCCAGTGACATCTCTCATCACTCAGAAAGGCCACACAGATGAAGGAGGGCATGCCAGGAGGAGTCAGAGGAGTGTGTGTGTGTGTGTGTGTGTGTGTACACAAAACCTCCTCCATCTGACATGGATGTATGAATGGGGATATATCTCCTCCATCTGACATGAGGTGCATAGATGATAGGACCACCTCCGTCAGACATCTCCTTTGAGAGTTTGAGATATTTTTTACTGAAGACTAGGATGCTGTTCAAACTTCCCAGGGTATGGGTGTCAGTTAAAAAAAAAAAAAAATCACTTGCCTGGGAGCCAGAAGGCTTTTAGTTTCCACTTTCAGTTCTGTTACTAACTGGTTATGGGACCCTTGGGATTCATTTAAAAAATGTATACATTGTTTTATTTTAGTCTAATTACAAAAGAAATAAATGCTTATTGCAGACCTCACCCTCTCCATGGCTTCCTTCTGTAATGGGCTTCTGAGGCCCCACCCTTCCTCTTCTATAACATTCACCTTGTTGTTTTGTGTTCAATGTCCATCTTCATCAACAGGCTGTGAGTTTCCCGAAGACAGGATTTAAGTCTGTCTTGTTCATTGTGCTATTTCACAGACACTAAAAATACTTATATGCTAGGTGCAGTGGTTCATGCCTGTAATCTGAGCACTTTGGGAGGCCGAGGCGGTAGGATTGCTTGTGTCCAGGAGCTCAAGACCAGCCTGGACGACATAGAGAGACCTTGTCGCTATAAAAAATAAAAAATCAGGCCGGGCGCGGTGGCTCAAGCCTGTAATCCCAGCACTTTGGGAGGCCGAGACGGGCGGATCACGAGGTCAGGAGATCGAGACCATCCTGGCTAACGTGGTGAAACCCCGTCTCTACTAAAAAAAAATACAAAAAACTAGCCGGGCGAGGTGGCGGGCGCCTGTAGTCCCAGCTTCTCGGGAGGCTGAGGCAGGAGAATGGCGCAAACCCGGGAGGCGGAGCTTGCAGTGAGCTGAGATCCGGCCACTGCACTCCAGCCTGGGCGACAGAGCGAGACTCCGTCTCAAGAAAAAAAAAAAAAAAAAATCAACTGGGTGCAGTGGTGCATACTTGTGGTTCCAGCTACTCGGGAGGCTGAGGTGGGAGGATCACTTGAGCCTGGGAGGTCAAGGCTGCAGTGAACTGAGATCATGTCACTGCACTCCAGCTTGGGCAACAGTGAGACCATGTCTTCACAAAATTAAAAATAAATAAAAATAAAAATATTTGTTGCACGAATGAATGAATGAACATATAAAACAAAAACCATCTGTAATTTCTACCACCACAAAGAAAAATGACATTTGGCATTTGGGATGTGTGTGTGTATGAGTTTGTATATATATAAATATCTATAAATAAAACATGTTATATGTAAAGCATACACACACACACACACACACACACACACACACACATACAGCTATCCCCAAAGGCTTAATGTAGTTTTTGCTTTAACAACTTCAAAAGCGGCCGGGCATGGTGGCTCATGCCTGTAATCCCAGCACTTTGGGAGGCCGAGGCGGGTGGATCACAAGGTCAGGAGATTGAGACCTGGGTGAAACCTCGTCTCTACTAAAAAATACAAAAAAATTAGCCAGGCGCGGTGGTGGGCACCTGTAGTCCCAGCTACTCAGGAGGCTGAGGCAGGAGAATGGCATGAACCCGGGAGATGGAGCTTGCAGTGAGCCGAGATTGCTCCGTCTCAAAAAATAAATAAATAAAATAAAATAAAAATAAATAAATAACTTCAAAAGTGTAAATGTTACAAATTTTTAAGAACAAAAAAATCATCTAAAACCTTAATCATTTCAATTTATTATACACTTAGCATTGCACCCTCCAGAAAGGCTGAACTTGTTTACAGTTCCGTTAGCACTGGATGAGAATGTGGGCTCCTCGGATTCCAGCCAGCCCTGGGCCACTGCTTCTGTCTTTGAGCCACCAGGTAAGTCATTAAGTCCTTTTACTCATCTGTGGAATGGGGCCAGTGACATCAGCACTACTTAACCCTCGCGGCCTCTCATGTGGGAGAATGGGGGTGATTTTGTGACCCAGAGACAGGAGTGTTTGTTCTTGAAGAGACTTGAGTGTTATAGCTCCCAGATTTGAGCTGCTGGCGCTGATGAAAAGGGATGGGGGCCTGGGTGGGACAGAACTTGCAGAAACCTCACCTCCAAGGGAACCTCTATGGGTAGATCTTCATTGACCTAACTCAGAGAAATAGGGCTTCCCTGGAAGGGTTTGGGGTTCAGGACCAGGCAAATCATAAAGGCTGGAAAAGTCCCCCCATACCACCACACAGGGTAAAGTGAGTTAAGATCCCCCGCTGTGGGACAGGCCCTCTTCTAAATTCTTTCATGCATTCATTCCTTTAATCTTCCCACAACCCATTGATGTACGTTACTAGTATTACCCCATTTTGCAGACAAGGAAACTGAGGCTCAGACAGACTAATTAACATGCCCTAGGTCACACAGCCACCAAGGGTCAGGGCTTCGATGTGAATGGAAGTTTAGAGCCTGTGCTGCCTGCTGTGTCCTGCACCCTCCCTTCCACCCACCTCTGGCTTGAGGAAGCTGTGGCTCCCGGGTTGGAAGCCCCAAGGCGGGAACTCCCCGCCCTGCCTAGGTCCCAGCAGCACTGCTGCCTGAGTCCAAGTGGAGCCCCGTTCCCAGCTCCTCCCCCACGGAAATCTGAGGTCTGAGGGAGAGCTACTGGCGAGGTTCACAGCAGCTTAATTACCAAAGTGATTTTAATTTGTTTTTGTTAATTGAAATCTCATTAAGCAAGTAATGTACTCCAACACAGCTTAGGAGTCCACAGTTCCATGGGTGAGGAGGCTAAAGGGGTTTTTAGAATTTGCCTTCATCTGGGGACTGTGCCTCTTGCCTGATCCTGTGACCTGTGTGCCTCTGAGCGTGTGTGCACATGGGCTTCCTACAGAAGGGTCCCCCCAGGAGACCAGGAGCACCCTTTCTCCTTCTTTGCCCATACCCCCCTGCCCCACCACCACAGGGCTCTAGAACTTCCCTGCCTTGCCCTGTCCCCTGGAGTGATGAGGGAAAAATGAACCTGAGCTGTCCCTCTGCAGGTGTGCGACATGTGGTGCAGACACAAACAGATACCATCTCATATTCACTTATTTTCTTGCCAAGTGCTGTTCTAGGCACCAAAGGTGCTGGGAGAAAAATGGGTCTTCACTTCCTATAGTAAATAGCTCCTTTGCCCCAAATGGCCTTGGGGACAGGGGCCATCCAGGAAAGAGGCAGTTTCTGGGCTGGCTTGTCCCCCATCTCAGCCTATACAAGTGCCTCCACCTCTCAAGATCATGTCGTGGCCACTTCTCCAAAGAGCTTTCATTCCCTGCATCCTCCAGATGCACTGCCTTTCTCCTCGGTGTGTTTCTACTGCATTGTGTTGGCCCCCACTCTGGATTCATTCTTCTGTGTACCAGAGAGACGTGCTTCTCTTGCTAGCTGGACTGAAGCACCATGAGGCAGAGACCTTGCTTTATTTATCCAACTTGAGATGCAGAAGACAGAAATTCTTCCAAATCTGTGCCTTACAGGTACTGTTCAACTATCGTGCAGCAAATGAATGGGTGAGTTGTGTCCTGCCCCTCCTTCAGAATGCAGCTGAAATGACACTTTTTTGACAGGGGACGGCGGCGCACAACTAAGATTTGTAAACACTGTTTTTTTAAATTGTAGTAGAATACACATAACATAAAATTTACCATTTTCCACCATATTAAAGAGTTCAGTTCAGTGGCGTTAAGTGCATTCACATTGTTACGCAACCATCACCAATGTCCATCTCCAGAGCTTTCTCATCATCCCAAATTGAAACGCTGTACCCATTAAGCAATAAGTCCCCATCTTTCCTCCCCCAGCTTCTGGCAACCACCTTTTTACTTCTTTCTCCATGAATTTCAGTCCTCTGGTACTTCATGGAAGTGGAATTCTGCCACGTTAATCCTTTTGTGTCTAGCTTAGTTCTGAAATGGCACTTTTTTTTTTTTTTGAGATGGAGTTTCTCTTTTGTCACCCAGGCTGGAGTGCAGTGGTGAAGTCTTGGCTCACTGCAACCTCCATCTCCCGGGTTCGAGTGATTCTCCTGCCTCAGCCTCCTGAGTAGCTGGGATTACAGGCTCCCACCACCATGCCCAGCTAATTTTTTGTATTTTTAGTAGATACAGGGTTTTGCCATGTTGGGCAGGCTGGTCTCAAATTCCCTGACCTTGTGATCCACCCCCCTTGGCCTCCCAAAGTATGGGGATTATAGGCTTGAGCCACTGTGCCCAGCCAGCACTTTTAAAGGGAGGTCTTTTCTGAACTCTGGACTCTGTCAGTTCACCTGTCACATGTTCCTGGGTACCCTTCCATTACTCTCTCATGCAGCACAAGTCCTTGCCATTGTCTTCCTTCCCCAGTTGTAATCTCCAATAGGGCAGAGCACACTTGGTTTCTTCCGGGCTGGGGTCCTGGCTTAGATGTGATGGTTTTCAACAGAGCGTTTCACAGTGGGGCCACCACAGGTATTTGGGGAGGCCATTTTGTTTTTTTAATTGAGACAGGGTCTCGCTCTGTAGCCCAGGCTGGAGTGCAGTGGCAAGAACAGAGCTCGTTGCAGCCTTGACCTCTTGAACTCAAGGGGATCCTCCTGATTCAGCCTCCTGAGTAGCTGGGACTACAGGTGCACACCACCATGCCTGGCTAATTGGTTTACTATTATTATTATTGTTTGTAGAAATGGAGTCTCACCATGTTGCCCAGGCTGGTCTTGAACTCCTGGGCTCAAGCAACAGGAAGGCCAATGCTTCATTGGACGGGACTGTGTGGGCCATTTAGCATTCCTGGCCTTGCTTATTCAGTGCCTGTAGCATCCCCCAAATAATTGTAACAACTCAAACATACCCTCCACATCTTTCGACTTTCCCTGGGTGGGGTGGGAGTTTGAAACTAGTGCAATCGCCTGTACGCTGCCTGGCACATAGTAGGGGCTCAGTGAGCGCGTGTTGAAAGGATGACTGAGAATGTGTATGAGCCATGCCCCTGACCTGGCTGGTGTTTCTCCGAGAGATGGGCACATGTGCACATGAGGCTGCAGCACGTGCCGCTCCTCTGGTCTGTGCCCCTGGGTGTACTGTGCCAGCCGAGGATTCTGAGTCCTGCTGTAGACCAGGACCCTGCTTCTCTGGAGTTCTGTCTGTATTGGGTGTCCGCATTTTTTGTCTCTCCTCGTGGACCCTGGCTGCCTCCTCCCTTTGCCCCTGACTATGGCCACTTGGTAGATTTCCAGGCCTGACATTTCGAACATGCAATGCCATATGTATTACCACTCTCAGGTAATTATCACGTAAAATTAAGCTAGTCTTGTACATGAAACCAGCAATTAGCCAGGGATTGAAGGTCAGGGAGAACTCGTTTATAGAGTCACTAACAAAATGTTAAGTGGAAGTGTGTGTCAGATGGGCCAGGAGGCTGGATTAGCCAGGGTCGCAGCGGTGGGACTGGAGAGCTGGTGGAGACTCCTAGCTCTGTAGTACTGGGCACAGCGGGAGGAGCTGGTGATTTACTGCTCACACTTTTCTCTTCCAGCTCTCAATCTGGGGCTTGGCTTTGAAGGGAAGGTTGCTAAGCCTCCTAAATCCTGATGCACACCAATGTCGTTTCCCCACTCATCTGGAAACCTGGTGGGTCCTGCCCAAACACCTGTCAGTTCCACCTCCTGCTTGGCTGCCACCATGCCAACAGTTTCCACTCAAGCCTTTCAGCTCTGCTTTGCGCACCTGAAGACAGAGTGAATCATCTTTCAAGAGTCACAAACTTTGCACATGCCATTCCCTCTGGTGAAAATGCTTTTCCCTTTCTCCCAACTGCCTTATCATCAGTCTGCAAAATATTTATTTCTGTTCCTAAAATCTCAGATATCACTTCTCCAGGAGCTTTCCCAGATGCCTCACTTTATTCCAGAAGGAGCTATCACCACTTTTGCCTGGCAAGTCCGTTTTCACGGTTACACTTATACGCTATGGCAATTTATTGGTGATTTGTCTGTCTCCTCTATCAACAGTGAATTACTCATCTATCCCTGGAAACCTGGAACTGCTCAATAAATGTTTGTGGTGTGAATATACATATTATTCTCTTCTGCCCTTTGTTTTTTTTTTTTTTTTTACATACCCTTCAAGGCCCTGCTCGGGTGTCACCTCCTTTGTGTAGCTTTCCTGGATTCACTTCCCTGGTAGAATTAATCATGCCTTCTGCATTCCCATGGCACTTTGTGTGTGATTTCATTACAACACTTGCCAAATTGCCTCATATTTCCTTATCAGTCTATCTGGGGTTACCACATTGCACAACTCCAGGGAACACAATTTACATTAAATCAAGCAATGCAGAGATGGCACCTGTATTTGCCCACTAGGCAGTGACCTTCTGCAGAGCAGACCCCGTGACTTTACTAATACCCTGCATACAATGTGCTTTTCTCGTCCACGTTACTGTCCATTTAGAATAGGTATGCAATAAACATGCGATGAACATATGTTTAATTATTCAACAGGGACAGGAGGTTCAGTGGAGAGAGCTCTAGAGTTGGAGTCTGGGGATGTGGGTTCCAGTTCTACATTGCTGTGCAGCCTTAGGTGAACTACTCCACCTTCCTGGTTCTCATCCTTTAAAATCAAGTCACATATGCTGAAGTGCTTAGGAAAAAGTAGGTGCTCAATGCATGTCAGTTTCCCCCTTTTCTTCATTTGTGAAATTAGGAATTTTAATATTCCTTGTATTCTTTTTTTTTTTTTTGAGATGGAGTCTCGCTCTGTCAACCATGCTGGGGTGCAGTGGTGCAATCTTGGCTCACTGCAACCTCCACCTCCTGGGTTCACGCCATTCTCCCACCTCAGCCTCCCGAGTAGCTGGGACTACAGGCACCTGCCACCATGCCCCGCTAATTTTTGTATTTTTAGTAGAGACAGGGTTTCACCATTTTGGCCAGGCTGGTCTTGAACTCCTGACTTCGAGATCCGCCCACCTCAGCTTCCTGAAGTGCTGGGATTACAAGGGTGAGCCACCGTGCCCGGTCTATTCCTTGTATTCTTGTAGAATGATGAGGTCTCAGGATTGAAAGGAGTTTTGAAAGGGATGTGGCCTAACCCTTAGCATCTTTGGGAGGTGGGCATCCAGTTCTGGTTTGTGCATCTCTGGTGATGAACTACTTCCTCACAAAATAGGCTAATCCACCTTCAGGCAGCTCTGCCTTGAAAAGAGCTCTATTGTCAGACTCTTGGCTTCCCAGGATCTCTACCATATGGACCGGTTTTGTATCATGAGGCTAGTCCCATTGCCTCAGATGATAGTCATAGACAGCGATCTGCTCTAGGCTCAAAGATGCCAGTTCTATGGCCATTCCTTATGTGATCTGATTTAAAACGCAGTCACCCTCCTCTGAGTTTGCCCCCCTTTGTCCAAAGCCCTCTTAAGATGGAGCACCAGAAAAGGATAGGACTCTCACCTTCCTTTTCTAGAATGCGTTTTTGTTGTTGTTGTTGTTGTTGTTTTTTACCTGAGAGAGAGTTTCACTCTTCTCACCCAGGCTGGAGTGCAATGGCGCTATCTCGGCTCACTACAACTTCCACCTGCTGGGTTCAAGCGATTATCCTGCCTCAGCCTCCCTAGTAGCTGGGACTATAGGCATGCATCACTATGCCCAGATAATTTTGTATTTTTAGTAGAGACAAGGTTTCACCATGTTGGCCAGAGTGGTCTCAAACTCCTGACCTCAGAAAATCTGCCCACCTCAGCCTCCCAAATTGCTGGGATTACAGGTATGAGCCACCGTGACTGGCCAGAACATGTGCTTTTGTTAATGGAACCCAGGATTATGTTGTTGGAATATATATATCTTTTTTCTTTCTTTTCTTTTCTTTTTCTTTTTCTTTTTCTTTTCTTTTTCCTTTTCTTTCCTTTCTTTTTCCTTTCTTTCCTTTCTTTTCCTTTCTTTCTTTCTTTCTTTCTTTCTTTCTTTCTTTCTTTTTCTTTCTTTCTTTCTTTCTTTTCAGGCAGGTCTCACTCTGTTGCCCAGGCTGGGTGCAGTGGGACAAACTGGGGTCACTGCAAACCCTCTGCCTCCCAGGTTCAAGTGATTCTCATGCCTCAGCCTCAAGTAGCTGGGATTACTGGAGCGTGCCACCATGCCTGGCTAATTTTTGTATTTTTAGTAGAAGAGTTCCTTCATGGCCGGATTTTGGTCTGAATCATGACTCGATGAGATCCACCCACGTTGGCCTCCCAAAGTCCTGGGATTACAGGTGTGAGCCACTGCACTGGCCTTTATCTCTTTCAATCCTAACAAGCATTTCACCATAAGGAGGCAAAGTGCATGAGCAGAATTTCTTTTAAATTTTATTTCACATTTTACAAGTCTGCATTTAAAAAAAAAAAAAAAAACACCATATGCAAAGTCCAAAAACCAATGACAAACTAGGGGGAAAATATTTGCAACTCATACCACAGGCAAAGAGCTAATTTCTTTAATGGACCAAAAAAAAAAAAAATTCCACAGCTCAGTGTGAAAAATATCCACAATTTAGTAAAAATATGAGCAAAGGATATCAGAAAGTTGACAGGATAGGGCCTGAAATTGCTTTGTTTGTTTCAGACAGTCTTGCTCTGTCTCCCAGGTTGGAGTACAGTGGCATGATCATGGCTAACTGCAGCCTTGTCCTCCCAGGCTCCAGTGATTCTCCTGCATCAGCCTCCTGAGGCGACTACAGGCGCACACCACCACGCCCGGCTAATTTTTGTATTTATTTTTTGTAGAGATGGGGACTCCCTAAGTTGCTCAGGCTGGTCTCTAACTCCTGGGCTCCATCGATCCTTCCGCCTCTGCCTTCCAAATTGCAGAGATTACAGACATGAGTCACTATGCCCAGCCTTGAAATTGCTCTCAAATAGATGAGAAGATGCTTAACCTCACTCATCATAAGAGAAATGCAAATTAAAATCACAGTTGTTTTTCACCTGTCACCTTGGCAAAGATGAAAATATTTGATAGCATTTTGTTGGTAAAGGTGTGGGAAAATAGGCACTTTCATACATTGCAAGGGTAAATTGATAGACTCTGTCTTGGCGGGATGGGGATTTGGCTTTATCTACTACATTTTAAAAATGCACAGATGCTTTGATTCAGCTATTTCACCTGTAGGAATGTATCCTGAAGATGTACTCACACGTTCACAACAGATGTCATGTTCCATGAGGGCAGGGACTTCTGCCTGTTTTGTTTACTGTTCTAGCTCCAGCACCTGGAATGCTGCCCAGCACATAGTAGGTGCTCAATAAATGTCTGAATGAATGACTAAGCAAAATGACATATGTTCAAGATTTTTCATTGCAACATTTTTAGTAAGAGCAAAAGAGCAGAAATAATGCAAATGTCCCATTATTATGGAGGAGTATGTTGCTGTTAAAAAGACCAGGATAACCCTCCATGTACTGATGTGTAAGGATCTCCAAGGTATATTACATGAGAAAACCAAGGTGCAGAAAAACGTATGTAATAACAATGCAGCTGGGTATTTGCTTGTCTAAACACAGAAGGTTTCTGGAAGGAAGCTCTCAAACTGGCCACTGTACTTGCTTTTAGACAGAATGAACTGGGGGCCTGGAACATGGGGTGAGAGATAGCTTAATTTTTCAGCATATATGTATGTGTGTGTGTGTATATATATATATATATTTTTTCTTTTTTCTTTTGAGGCAGAGATTTGCTCTTGTTGCCCAGGCTGGAGTGCGATGGCATGATCTTGGCTCACTGCAGCCTCTGCCTCCCAGGTTCAAGCGATTCTCCTGCCTCAGCCTCCGCATAGCTGTGATTACAGGCTCCCACTGCCACACCCAGCTAATTTTTTATGTTTTTAGTAGAGACAGGGTTTTGCCATGTTGGCCAGGCTGGTCTGGAACTCTTGGCCTCAGGTGATCTGCCCACCTTGGCCTCCCAAAGTGCTGGGATTACAGGTGTGAGCCACCACACCTGGCCATTTGCTTATATTTCATTTCGATTTTAGACACTGTGAATGTATTACATTTATTTATTTATTTATGAGGCAGAGTCTCCCTCTGTCGCCCAGGCCGGAGTGCAGTGGCACAATCTCGGCTCATTGCAACCTCTGCCTCCTAGATTCAAGCGATTCTCCTGCCTCAGCCTCCCAAGTAGCTGGGACTATGGACTCACACCACCATGCCTGGCTGATTTTTGCATGTTTAGTAGAGACAAGGTTTTACCATGTTGGCCAAGCTGGTCTCAAACTCCTGGCCTCAGGTGATCTGCCTGCGTTGGCCTCCCAAAGTGCTGGGATTACAGACATAAGGCACCGCACCTGGCCTTGTTTAAATAAACAAATACAATTCAGAATTTTAAAATAGCTGGGTTCAGGAATTAATCCTTTGCTTTTGAAGTGTACATTCGTGTACACGTGTGTCTGTGCATGTTTTTTTTTTTGAGGCAGGGTCTTGCTCTGTCACCCAGGTGGAAGTGCAGTGGCACGATCCTGGCTCACTGCAGCCTTGACCTCCTGGGCTCAAGTGATCCTCATTTTTTGTAGAGATAAGGTCTCCCATGTTCCTAGGCTGGTCTCAAATTGGGCTCAAGCAATGCCCCCACCTCGGCCTCCCAAAGTGCTGGGATTATAGATGTGAGCCACTGGGTCTGCCACGTCGGCACATTTCTGAAGATGTACATGTCATGTATGTGTGCATGCATGTATATTTCCAATCTATTACTTTGTTCACAACTGCAGATTAGTCTGGTCTAAATAAAACAGGTACCAAGGATTTCTCCTGTTCAACAATCTTTGATGGCTCCCTCTTATCTATAAAACCCAAACTCTTAGTCCAGCATCTCAAGATCTTGTCATCTGACCCTAACCTACTTCCCACCACTCCCTTCACACAGTTTTGCCACAGACAAATGGAGCTCCTTGCTTTCCCTATGTCCAACCACCAATATCCTGTCCTATGTCTTGAACTGTGCTCTTTAGAAAACCAAGAACCCCTTCACTTGCATTACTGCATCAAATCACCCGCTCTTCCAGACCCATCAGGAGCCTCTTTCTCCAGGAGGGCTACCTTGATGTCCCCAGTGGGAAACAGACTCTCATTTTTCATCTGCATTTCTCTTACAGCATTCAGGTTTTTTCAGCCTTGTAATGAAAGCTGTTTCCACACCTGATCACTGTTCTCCTAAGCTATTGGAAGGAAGGCAGGGTCCCAGCTTGATTCCTATTTGCATGGTCCTCAGAGCTCAATAAATGCCAGGCACATAGTAGGTGCTTGAGAAATACTGAAGGAATGGATATGCCTGTGTCTAGGTGGTGGTGATGAGTCTGTCTGTTCTTTGTGTAGTCTGAGCCATCACTATCGTGTTCGTCATCGCTGGGGAAAAGCCTTTTTCATACCTCGCTGCACCCGGCCCTGTGTGGGGCCTTCTGTAGAGCAGCTCAGCGTGAGCCACCACAGCCCCTGCCTACCCACCAGCCTGGCTGCAGAAGAGGGGCCCAGACGTGACCAGACGGTGAGGCAGCCACATTCCAGACGGATGAGGCACGCCTGGGAGGTCACATGTCTGGCTCACAACCCACCTGCAGGCACTCAAGCTTTACCGACCCTTGAGCTGCCCTGGGGTTCGAATCCTCACTCTCCTGTGAGTGTGCAAACGGGAACTCGCTCAGTCTCAGGGTTCTGTAAGACGGGGATGGCAAGCCCTGCCTCGTGGCTGCCATGAGGCGTGGAGAGACTGTCTGGGTGGTGCCTTGCCGAGGGCCTGGCATCTGGCAGGTTCTCAGAGGTTGACATGCAGGAAGCCACATCAGCCCAAGCTAAACCTAGAAAGGTAAATGTATTGCCAAAAACTCCATATGCCAAGCAGCACTTTAGTACAAAGCCAAACAGATTTTTTTGGCTCAACCATTGTTTGGGATTATTTTGCCACAGTTAATGCTCTGTGGGTGAGAACTCAAGACCCACCCAGGGTGTGGTATGAATGATGGCCTCACATGCGCGAATGGACCCGTGTGCACGTACACAGACACGGGTGTGTGCACCTGTTCTGTATAGATGTGTACATACATTCACATGTTGGTGGACTCCACAGCAGTCGTGCATGTGTGTCCGTGTGTCCATACGTCCACACATGTGATGTGTTTGCTCCCGGCCATTCGTGTCCTGGTGCTGGCCTGGAGGCCCAGGCAAACTGGGACACGCCACCAGAAGGAGTAAAGGCTGGCTGGAGAAACGCTGAGAAAAGATGGGTAAGAAGAAAAAAAATACTGAAATACTCAACATGTGGGTGAGGGGCATGAAGGACAGGAGAGTGTGGTGGCTAAGAGAGCAACCTCTGAACCTCTCCTAGGTTCAGACCCTCTTCCTGCTGATTCCCAGCTTGTCGCTTGGGCAGGTCACTCAACCCCTCTCTGCCTCAGTTTCTCACCTATGAAATGGGGATTAGAACAACAGCACCTACGAAATAGGGCTGTTGGAAGGAGTGAGTGTGAATACACATGAACTACTCAGTGGGGCCTGGTACCAAGTAAGTGCTTGCTTCAAAAATACTGGTGGAGAGGGATGGCCTCTGCCATCTGGAGGGCTCTCCTTTCCTTCCTCTTCCTCCCTTCTGAGTTGTCGCCTCCCAGCCTCTTTCCCTCCTCTCTCCCTCTCCCCTACATCACTCTCCAGCCCCCCAACAATGTCCTGGTCTTTGCCAGAGCCATGTTGGGAGCAGGCAGCACGTGCCACTGGCAGGGAAAGAAGGCCAACATGGAGCAGGAGGAGGTGGAGACGCTGGCTCCGAAATGTTGCTTCTTTTTTTCTCCCTGTTTCCCCAGCATGCTCCCAGAGGCAGGAGGCTTGGGGGACAGTGGGAGGGCTCCAAAGAACAGACAATCCCAGCCATTCCCCAGCGGGCCATGGGTCAGGCCCCTCCTTGCTCCATCTGCCTCTGCCGCAGCCTGTGCCATCCGGTTTGCCAGCCCAGCCCAGCAGGCTGGGACCCCAGGCCGTGCCAGCTCTGGCCCCGCTGGGGGTGGGAGTGGGCCATGGCCTGGGGTCCGTGAGGGGTTCTCTTGCTTTGTTTTATTTTTCTTTATCTCTCCTTTGCTTTCTGAGCCCTGGTCTTTCCCAGCCCTCGTGGCTCTGACTCTGCCCTGCGCCAGCCTCTCTAGCTGTCTCACCGGTCCCTGCATCTCTGCCACCACCTGCCCCGGGTCTTCTGCCAGCTCTGGGCTCAGGGAGCATCAGGCCCTGTCAGCCTCAGCTCCTGCACACACCCCTCTCCGCCCCCTGGGCTGAAGGCTGGCAGCCCCAGCATCTGGAGAGGCTGGCTCTCTGCTCCGGCTGCCCTGGGCCGAGGGTCCTCCTCCTTGTTCCCCAGCCCATCTTCCCCGTTCCCCTCTCCCCGGTGACTAGAGTCCTCTTCCCACCCCTCTGCATCTTCCCAGCCCAGGACAGCTTGCTGCCCTCCAGGCCTTGGCTGGAGGCTCACAATGAAGCTGCCTCCCCCCACAGACTGGGAGGTGGAGAATCACCATGGCAACCAAGAAAGCCTCCCCTTCCTCCCCTCCCCTCCCCTTCCTTTCCCAGCTTCACAGAAGGGGCTAGAGGTCTGTGGGTGGGGGGCAGTTCAAGTCCTCGGAGATACAGGATGGAGAATGGCAGAGGAACAGGAGTAGCTGATGGGACATTTGTGAGAGAAATGGGCCAGTCCTGGGACCATAATTCTTGAGGAACTGGGTCCCACTGATTATGTGACTAGTGTGGTCCCAGCCACCAGCTGAGTTCCTATGGCTCTGACTCATCTGGGCACCTTATTAAATGCAGAGTTTCAGCCCCCATCCTAGACCTACTGAATTCCATCTCCGCAGTTGGGTCCTAGGGACCCGTATTTCAGATTCTCTCTAGGTGATTCCTTCCTTCCTTCCTTCCTTCCTTCCTTCCTTCCTTCCTTCCTTCCTTCCTTCCTTCCTTCCTTCCTTCCTTCCTTCCTCTTTCTCTCTCTCTCTCTCTCTTGCTTTCTCTCTTTCTTTCTTCCTTTATCTTGCTCTGTCACCCAGGAGTGGGATCCCTTCAGTGGCAGGATCTCAGCTTATTGCAACCTCCGCCTCCTGGGTTCAAGCGGTTCCCCTGTCTCAGCCTTCCGAGTAGCTGAGACTACAGGTGCCTGCCACCACACCTGGCTAATTTTTGTATTTTTAGTAGAGACGGAGTTTCACCATATTGGCCAGGCTGGTCTTGAACTCCTGACCTTGTGATCCACCCGCTTCCGCCTCCCAAAGTGCTGGGATTACAGGCATGAGCCACCGCGCCCGGCCCTCTCTAGGTAATTTCTATATGTGCCAAAGTTGAAGACCCACCAACAGGCCTGTGTTTAAATCCTGGCTTGGTCACACAAGATCAGACGACGAGTCTTGTGATGGTTTCAAGGCTCAGTTTTCACTTCTATAAAATGGGATAATAGTACCAGCTCCCTAGGGTATTGTTGAGAATTGGCGCTCGCAGATAACTTTGCACAGAGGTTGACAGCCTCCACTTTCTGCTCTAGGCTCTGCCATCTCCTGGAGACCAGTGGGGTCTGTCGGGGAGCGTGACCCCCTCCCTCCACGCCTGCCATGGCCTGAGTCTTCTCTGACATTATGTGTTACAAGACGCTGGGAATTCTCGACACTGGAGCAACATGAAATCATTAAGGCAAAACAATAAATAAAGGCCTAAAAGTTATTACAGAGCTGACAGCGCACAACACCATCCCGCAAAGCAAATATGAATTATTTCAGAACATTTTAAAATGAAAAATCCTCTCTTCCTGCCCAGCCCTGTGATCCATTAACTCCTCTTTCTACCCTTCTCACCTGTGCGGAGAGTGGCCAGGCCAGGAGGGCCCCACCCAGCCCAGGGCTCCCAGGGAATCGGGCTGGAAGTCAGCCCATCACTTCTTTGGCCTGAACGCCTTTTGGTTTGCTCAAAGTGTCTCCTGGTTCCTTGTCTGCACCCGGGATCAGTGAGCAAGCATTACCGGGAGCCTTTCCTACTCCTAACGTTGTGTATCCTTTCACAGTTGCCAGGGAACCCTCCCTACATCTGCAGGAAGACGGGCTGTATTCTTCCCATTTTACAGATTGGAAACAGGTTCAAAAGGTTTCAGTGACAAGCCCAGGGTCTGATAAATGGCAGAGCTGGGACTCAAACCTGCTCACTCCAAATTTAAATGAGATTAAATAAGACAATGTATGCAGAGTACTTGCATAAGATACTCTAAAAGCTATTATTATTATTATTATTATTGAGATGGAGTCTTGCTCTGTCACCCAGGCTGGAGTGCAGTGGTGCTATCGCAGTTCACTGCAACCTACGCCTCCTGAGTTCAAGCAATTCTCCTGCCTCAGCCTCCCGAGTAGCTGGGATTACAGGCAAGTGCCACCATGCCCATCTAACTTTTGTAGAGATGGAGTTTCACCATGTTGGCCAGGCTGGTCTTGAACATCTCAGGTGATCTGCCCGCCTTGGCCTCCCAAAGTGCTGGGATTACAGGCATGAGCCACCATGCCCAGCCTATTATTATTATTATTATTATTATTATTATTATATTCAAGGACTCATCCAGGTGCTGCCCTGTTATCCAGCACTGGAATAGGACTGCTGTGGCCATCTGTCATTTTTGACTGCTCAGCATCCCTCCCTTGCTCTGAACAGCACCCCTTCCCTTTGAAATAATGTCCTCTCCTTTCACTTGATCTTAGCCAAAAGGCCGAGAAGCAATTGTCCTCTCCTTTCCATTTCAATGGATGAGCTGTCAATCACTGTGCCATGCCCTCTCCGGGCCTCTAACACAGACATGAGATCCAGAAATTTGGGACTGCCCAATCATAGTGCCCCATTTTTCTAACCACAGGGACTGAACCTGAACTGGAGCCACTGGAAGATTTAGCTGGGATTGTATATACAGAGGCAAGTTTTCCGTCTCTCTACCTTACCAGTTCCATGAGGTCATGCCATCTGTCCTTGCCCATCCTTCTTACCCCAGATGAAGGAAGCCCATCAGGAGGAGAGGATGTAGCCAACACAGAGACAGACACAGAATTGTAAGATTTGGCAAAATTGTTTGAGTGCCTGGATCCAGCTGCACCTGAAGTCAGCTGCACCTGCCTTTCCCAGTTACACAGGCCAATTCTCCCCTTTTGGATGAAACTAGATTAAGTTGGGTTTCAGTCGCTTGCTCTGATGGATACAGGTGCTATGTGCAGGGGAGTGGAGCACATGGCCTTTGGCAGTATATCCAGAGAGGAAGGCCCAACCTAGGAGGCCCATGAAAAGTAAGGGCATATCTTATCACTTCTAATCCCTCCGGGGATATAGGAAGCTGAGTGTGCCCATGGACCAGGAGCCTAAGCCCAGGGGTATAATCTCAGCAGAACCACTGCTTCTGCCCTCTGGCGGATTTGTAGCAAGCCCCACTTCTCTGGACCTCAGCTTCCTCATTTGTAAAATGAAAGTATTGGGGATTAGAAAATGATACCCTACAGTCTGGCTCTTTGGCATGCTGAGTACTTTGAACTGGAGGACGTTGGTGGGACCTCAGAAACAAAGTCTCTCTCTGACCTTCTCCTGGCCTTTTTTCTCCTGCTCCCTTTTCTCCCCCAGGGCAGGCCATGGAAACTAGAATTCCTCTTCTCCAAGACGAGTCATGGAAACTAGAAATATTGCTCTCCCCCTCCCCCGCCTTTCTGTGTAGGAGTTGGCCATAAAGAAATTCTCTGACCTATCTTGTCTGATGGTAGGTCATAAGACCCTCATTCCAGAAGGGGCCCTGCCCTATGCCAGGGAGGAAGGAATGCTACACAGAGAGGCCAAGAAGAATCTGAACAGACAGGCCTTGCTGGGCTCCCCCACTCAGTCTATTACTGTTAGGTCATATCTTTTCTGTCTAATCACATTTCTATATGGCTGTCCATTCGTCATTGAACCTAAACATATAAATAAACAGTTTTTTCTGAAGCTTTGGGTTTTCATTTCTGAAGGCTCCTGTGTCACATAAAACTTTGCTTAAATACATTTAATGCTTTTCTCTTATTAACTTGGTTTTTGTTATAGAAATGTTGGCTGTGACCCTTATGATAGGGAGGAAAGGTATCATCTCTTTTCTATCCCTTCAAAGATGCTATTATCTCCAGAACATACTGCTAAGGTTCTAGGGTTCACTTTGTATGTCAATGTGTTCTAGGCATGGCTACAGGACCTTCCACAATCCCACCCCTGGCAGACTCTTCAGTTTCATCTCCCATGATTCTACCACAGTTATCCAACTCCCTTGTACTCTATATATCTCTGCAGTCCTAATTTCTCTTTACTTTAGCTTCTTGAACAAACCATCCACCCACCCATCCATCCATGCATCGATCCATGCATCCATCCATCCGTCTGTCCATCCATCCATCCATCCATCCATCCATCCATCCATCCATCCATCCCTCCGTCTGTCCGTCCGTCCATCCATCCATCCATCCATCCATCCACCCACCCATCCGTCCATTCATCCATCCACCCAAACAACCAACCAACCAACCAACCAGCCAGCAAATCAACCAATCAGCGAGCTCTTGAAATATGTCAGGCACTGTCCCAGGTGCGGTAAGGTACAATATAGTCCTTGCCCTCATGGAGCAAACAAGCAAATACAAGTGTGTTAGAGTTAGGAAATGGAAGATGTAGGATGCTATGGTTACCTCTAATTAGGGGGGCCATAGCTGTCTCTGAGGAGAGATAGTTCTTTAAGGTGAGCCTTGAAGATTGAATAGAGAATAGTCAGGGATGAAGGGAAAGAACATTTCAGGGAAGTGGAACAGCATAGAGGGTGTTGTGAGTTAAAGAAGCTCGTAATGGAAAGTGCACAGGCAGCAAAAGGAGGACAGCCCCGTGTGTGGCCAGATGTTGGTGGGAAGCAAGATGATAACAATCCATGTATCACCATGTTTACCTGGCAAACTCCTGTTCATCCTTAGAAACCCTGCTGAGACATCTCCTGAAGAGTGCCATCCCCAACCCGAGCTGATCGCTCCTTCCCCTATACATTGCTTGTACTTCTGTAGGTGCACCTTTCCCCCAGCCCTATGATGACCTCTTGCCACGTTAGTCTTTTCTCTTAGATGTATATTCCTTAGGGCATGAAGCTGTCTATAGTTGCAGTGCCTAGCACACAGGGGTACTCAACAAATGCTCTTGAACAGAATTGGATTGCATGGCGTGTATGCAGCCATGAGAGAACTGTTTGTGTTTCAGGAAGGGGCGGGAGGAGAGGCAGGCATGTATATGGGTATCTCTGCATTGGGACTGAAATTCAACAACATTTCCAGAGGGCTGTTTAGACTCACTGAACTGTGACAAGCTGCTGACCATTTTCTCAACACCAAGAAAAACTGGCTCTGCTGGAGGTGCGGGGTTGGCTGGGGCTAGGGCTCAGGCTGGGTTGCCTGCTTGCTTCTCCCCCAACTCTCCTTGATTTTTTGTTTCCCCCTCTATAAAGTGCACTCGGGGGTCTCCAGTTCTTCAGGACCCTTTGGCGGGGTAAGGTGGCGGACTGAGGCCATGGCCCCCACCTGGGTGCCCACTGGCCGCTGGCCAAGCTGGCTTCCTCGGTGAAGATGCTGATCAATGGGGGCCCCAGGCTCCAGGCCAGGGGAGGTCCTTCCTTCTAATCCGTATCGACTGTCCCCTCCTTTGCCTGCCAATTTGTATCAGGCTGTTGTCTGCAGTGGTGATGGAAAGCACTGGGCCCATTTACAGTGATCCGTGAGGGGGATCAGAGGCCTCTGTGAGGCTGGGCTGGGCTGTGGGTCGAGGGCAGCCCTACCTAGGAGAAAAACCCCTGAACCGGCTGGGAAGGGGCTGCTCCATGTTCTTTATCTGTTTAAGCTCTGTGGGGGCTGGTCCTTCCCCAGGGCAAGAGAGGACAGGCAGTGGGTAGGGGAAGAAGAAAAAAGGACTCCTCGTTCACACCATGTCACGTACAGGCCAGGCGCAGAGCAGAGGCCCTTTGCAGTTCCAGCTACCTCAAGATGTAATGTCCTCAACCCAGGCATATCCATCAATTAACAAGCATGTAGCCCACCTTCATGCTTCAGGGCAGGAGGAAGCCACGGGCATGTGTGGAGAGCCTGCACTGCACAGGCTCCTGGAACAGTCACACTGAGTTCTCTCAACAATCCTGGACAGATATTATTTAATATTACTCGTACCAATGAGGAGATGAGGAAACCAGGGCTCCAAAAGTTTCAGAAGCATGCCTGAGAGCCCGAGCCTCTGCTCTCTTCTCTCTTGTTCTACCTGACCGGAAGGAGCCACCCCCTTAAGAGAGACAGGACACTTGGCTGGGCACGGTGGCTCATGCCTGTAATTCCAGCACTTTGGGAGGCCGAGGTGGGCGGATCACCAGAGGTCAGGGTTTGAGACCAGCCTGACTAACATGGTGAAACCCTGTCTCTACTAAAAATACAAAAATTGGCTGGGCATGGTGGTATGCGCCTGTAATCCTAGCTACTCAGGAGGCTGAGGCAGGAGAATCGCTTGAACCCAGGAAGTGGAGGTTGCAGTGAGCCGAGATCGCACCACTGCACTCCAGCCTGGGCAACAGAGTGAGACTCTGTCTCAAAAAAAAAAAAGGACACTCACACCTGAAGATGTCAATGGCCATGGTGGCCAGGCCAGGCCTCACTTTGTGAACATGTGACCCACCGGCACCCCTTCCCCTGGGGCCGTCTGGTCCATGGCATGGCTCCCTGCCCCTACTCTTTGCTCCTGAGGATGCCTGGGTCCTCTTCTTCCTCTTTCTCATCTCTGACCACTGACCCCCAGAAACCTGTGCCTTCTTCTAAGCCTTGGTGCAAGAATGAGGAGAGGAGAGCCCCTGCTCCATGGTCATTCTGGGTGGGAGGGAAGAGAGGGGGATCAATTCTGTGCCTGGAGGCTTAGGTCAGACCCAGAATGAGCTTTCCTGCAGCTTTCCTAAGGTCACAGTGACCTTGAGCAGATCATTTCAGCTCTCGAGCCTCGGTTTTCTCATTTGTAAAATGAAGCTACATCTCCCAGACTTCTCTGGAGGAGACTCACAAGATGTAGTGCATGTATGTTGCAAGTACTCATGGAGTGTTTGGAAATGAAAACGCAGAGTTGGAGTTTGGCTTGGTGAGAAGGTCAGGGTAGGGCGGGGGTGGGAGGGATAAGGGGACAGGTGTGTATGGGAGGGCTGGCAGGATGAGGGAGCAGGGGAGTGTTGAGGGCTGTGGAGAGACCCCTGGGCTGAGTCACAGGAAGAAGGGCAGAGAGGGTGAAGTTTGGGGGTTGCTGAATGCCAAGCTGCCTTTGGACTTTGTCCTATGGGTTGGCGCTTTTCTCACACTGAGTCTTTTGTTCAAATGCAGTCCTGTTAGGAAGCCCACTAGAGCAAGAAGATGAAGGGCAGAACTGAGGCTGGGGTCCCAGAGTCCTGCTTTTCAACCCATCCTCATCACCCTCAATCCCAGGCGCTCCATGGAATTCACAGAGCTACCCCGAGCACCTTTGGAAAGCCTCTGCGTGGAGAATGAATCAGAGAAGACTTCGCTGAATCTGCGGATTTCCAGGAAGCCTGAGAGAAGAGGGCTGAGAGAAGAGGGCTGAGAGAAGAGGGTTGAGAGAAGAGGGCTGAGAGAAGAGGGCTGAGAGAAGAGGGCTGGCGAAGGAGGCTTGGTGCTTTTGTTCTCAGTGCCCCTCAGGGCTCCTCATCCTTGTTCCACTGACCAATGATGATGCCACCTGCTGGAGGCTGGGTCCAGCTATCAGTTCTCCCTCTGGTCAGGTTGCCTCTGCATGGAGAACAGGATACAAGAGTAGCCAGGGAAGCCCTAGGAGATGCAAGTTGGGTGTCCCCTGAGGGGTCCAGGTAAGGGAGTATAGCAGTCTCACCGCTGATTTCAAGGCTCAGAGGTGGATACCTTGTGGGGTGCCTCAGCACATGCCAAGGGCTGTCCTATCACCTGCCTTCCTTACCTGCTGCCATGGACATTCTCTGGGAGGGTTGGGCACTTCCCTCTTTCACTCTGCTTCTCCACCTGGCTGGCTCCCACGTGTCAGGCCTCAGCTTGGGCATAGTTTCCTCCAGAATGCCTTTCTTGTCCCCCTCTGCCATGTCCTCACTGCCCTGGGCTAACCTTGCTTGCAGCAAGGATCTCCATGTGCCGTAAGCATCTGCTCATTTGTCTCTGCTAGGTTTTACATTTGAGGGTGGGGCATTCTATTGCCAGAGCCTGGCACAACGCCTAGTAGATGGCAGTGAATGAGTGAAAGAGCCTTACTCCAGCATGGGTGCAGGGAGAGACCAAACTCCATCTTACTCCAGCATGGGTGCAGGGAGAGACCAAACTCCATCTTACTCCAGCATGGGTGCAGTGTGAACTCTTCACATTTGAGGAATGACCTTCTAGAGAAAGGCTAGTGAATGGCATGAAGGCCCAGCCAGGGAGAGGTTGGGAGGAGAGCATAGTCACTGGGGTTCCAGGGCTGGGGTGGCCCAGTTCCACTCAGCATGTCTATCTCTCTTCATTCCTGCATCTTCCTGGTGGGGGATTTGACCTCCAGATCATACTAGCCCTGGGCATCGGACAGTGTCTGCTCTCAACTCTCCATGCCCACCTGTGCATAGGGGCATCCACCCAGGGGCATTAGGTAGATCTGTGTCCTTGGGTCTGAGTGAACATGATGGGTACAGGGCTGCCTAGGAGTATGTGTCTGAACACACGCACACATGGTAGTAGCAAGCATGTGTGTCTTTGTGTATCCTGGTATGGGTGTGACACCTTTGCGTGTGCAGCTTTATACACAGAACATGCCCTGATGTGCTTTTGTATCTGTGAGTGTGTCTGTGCTTGCACAGACATGAGTGTGCCCACTGGGGCAGAGTGGGGCCGGGTGTGTTCTGTCACCGTGCTCTGATTAGCCTTCACTTGGAAGCATTTAGGTGACAATTTACAGCTGCACCTGACCCTGGCCTCTCTGCCTCGTCCTGCGTGTGCTGCTACGGCTGCCCCCTGCCCCCTGGCCACATAACTGTGATTTATGGCTGGCCTGTGGGGAGCAGCCCTCTCCCCGCTGCCCACCTCTCTGCAGCTCCTGCACCAGATGGGCTGCCTGCTGCTCCCTGGAGCAGCCTTCGCCAGGGAGGGTGACGCAAGACGACCCACCGCCAGGCCTGGCTGGGACCCCTCCCTTGCCCACTGCTCATTCCCTTTCAGACAGTCCCTGTCATCCTGTCTTGGTCTTGTTCATGGCTGTTGGGATTGTGAACTGAGATGAGAGGTCAGAGTTTGTGACATAGAACAGAAACCGCCCTCAGTCCCCCATTCATCTCCTCCTCAGACACAGACAGACAGACAGATGGACAGACACACAGATAAAGGTATTGACAGGTCCTCATACAAGGACTGCATGTGCATCTGGGCGTGTGCGCACTCACACATACACACACACAATGAGAGTTCGTGGGGGATCTGCATATGTGTGGGGGCTGGGAAGGAAGCCAGGCCCCCTGCAGCCAGGCCAAGCCTCCCCAGTTCCCCACCGGGTCTCTGCCTCCTTTCTCCTGTGCCTACACTCCCTGATGCCAAAGGGGATCTTCTCCAGCTCGTGCCAATCCATTATGAAGGTCCACTCAACCAGCAAGGGCATTTCTGGGGGTGTCCCTGGGGTGGGCCCTTGGGAGCTGGGGCTCAACCTTGTACCCCCAGGCTGGCGTTGCTGGAAGCGGGGAGTGGTGGAGGGGCTGTGTCAGGCTGAAGGTGAGTGTTGGAAACAAAAAGATTGGAGTAAATTATTATTCCCCCCATAGCTTTCCCAAGGAAAGTGGAAGCAGCAGCCTGAGGCCCGTTTTCCTATTTGATGGGGAATCAGATAAATGGCAGGCAGCTTGCTCTGATAAGGCCTTGCTCTGGGCACAACCTCTCTCTCTGAAACCCTCTTACTATGCATAGAGGAAGGCTATCTGTGCAGCTGCACCTTGACACAAATATATCTGCACCCGAGATGAAGCAATTCCCCCAGAAATTACAGCAGGGGGATTGCATCTGAGGAGGGGGCCCTGGGGAGGGGCGGGGGCTGCAAGGGAGGGAGGGAAGAAGAGGCCTGGGACAGGCACGGAGGAGAAGAGGGAGGTGGCTGGGAGGTTGGGAGTGGGAGCAAGAAGTCTAGAGGTTTGCACTGGGGAGGGGGCTTGGGAGCATCTTTGTATAAAATTTACATTTTTTCCCACCAAGCAGCTTGCACAGAAATATTCTTTTTCCCCTGTATCATCTTCTTCATAGGGACATTCTCACCACCACCCCCATCTTCCTCTGCCTGGCTCCACTGCTGCACTGACCATATTCTCCCTGCTTGTAGAATTAAAAGGAAAATACATGGAAGATCATAGATTTTACAATTCGTCACCTAAATGGAGGAGTCTCGGCTGCCTTAGACATTTTCTTTTTTCTTTTTAAATGACAAATTTACATTTCTTTTTAATTAAACATTTTTTTTTGCCTTAAGCTTTTCTTTACACATTAAAAAGAAAGTGGGGATGGGGTTGTAATGTGATTTTAATAAATATGTGAATAAATAAATATTTTTGAAAAGATGGAGAACACAGAGTTCTGATTGGGTATTTGAAACACTTTTCCAACTTGTCACACGGCTTCAGGAGAGTGCGTGTGTGCACGCGTGCACATGTACGCATGTGTGTCTGCAAAAATGTGCATGAATATCCCTGAGTGTGGGGGGATGTGTTCTCATGTTCTCTCACACACGCACCTAGTCTGACAATACCCCAGGCTCTCTCTCTCCCCTTCCAGCAGTGTCTGCTCATCTCCGTGAGTTTGTATACCTCGCCTCTCCCCTTCCAAGGGTGAAGAACTGGAGGATCCAGCCTCTCAGGAGGCCTGAATAAAACTCTCTGCTCCCAGAAGAGAAGCTTGAGTAAACAGACATCCCATCAGGCACAAGGGTCCCCTATCTCCTGCCAGACAGCCCCTCTCCCCAGCTCCTCCTTGGCTGGGCAAAGGTGCCCAAGGGCGATGGCAGCAGAACTTGGCAGGACAAGTGCTTGGGGAAGGGGTAGTAGAGCCATGGGGAATGCGGGTCTTATCCCTCAAACCCTAGGTCTTGGAGGGACAAGGTGGGCTTGTTGGGGTGGGGAAGGGCGGCAGGAGACACTGCATTTACACGTGAGGGTGAGGGGAAGAAGTGGAGTTTGAGTGCATGTCGAGGGCGCTCATGCCCCTCCCTCCCCAAACTGGCACCTGCCTTGGGTCTGACTGTCAGAGCAGCTGCAAGACACAAGAGTCGGTGACAGATGCCACAGCCCCAGCCTTTGTCTGAGCAAGGGAAAAATCACACCCTCCCCTTAAGCCCCTGGGGCAGCTGAAGCTGGGAGGCTTTAGTCATCTCACCCCTCAACTCCATTGCCAACCCCGGAGAGCAACAGGGGCCTTTTCCCTGTCTCCCAACTTTCGGGCATTTGAGCGGTGATGGGAAAGATTCAAGAAAGTGAAGGTTTGCGGGGAGATCCTTTGAACCTGTCTGCCTAAACTGAGTGACGCACTCCCAGAACCCACTTAGGTTGGGGGCGGGGGTGTGTTCTGCCACATCAACCTAGATCAGCTGGAAAAGGGCTGAACTGGCAGGTGGGGATCAGTCTTCTAGTTTCATCTCTGCCACTTCTCTGCGGCCACCTACTTACTCTTCTGGGCCTTGCTTTTCTCAACTGTAAAATGTGGGAAAGCAATTGCTCAAATGACAGATGCAATGTTAAGTAACATGGATAACTGGTTTTTAGATGTATCAAGCCAAGGGGTGAGAATGTGACTGCTTGTGACTGTATCTCACTTGCTACTGATTTGGGCTGAGTCTGGAGGAGCTAGAGGCCTGGTCTCCCTGCAGGAAATAATCCCTGGAAAGTAAGTAGCCTCTTCCAGGCTGCTGGGATCTTTTGGACTCATTTGCAAGCTGTCTCTGGAGATGGGCTACAGAAGTCCAAGGGGAACTCCAAGAGGAACTACTGTGGATAACCAGGCTGGGGTGTGTTGGGGCAGATGCCCAGATTTTCTGCAGTAGAGGACTGAGCCAGAGTAGGGACCCTGGGAACTGTCACTCCTTTAGAGCAAATAGTAGAAAAGCTCCAAAGGAAGCCTAGAAGTCACAGATAGGTGTCCTATTGATCTTCATATTGGCAAGCTGGTGTCTCACTGGGACATGAACTCCCATCCATCTCTATAGTGGGACTTTGGCTGTCATTGATATCACATTGGAACACTGCTACCAACACTTTTGTATATCATTGACTGCCATCGATCCCAATATTGGGACAGTGCTCCCCACATTGGAACATCGATTTTCCTTAACCAACTCTGAATTGGGGCATTGATGTCTACATTGGGATGTTGACTTTCTTACCCATCCCTATGGTGGTGGGCATCAATTCCTCTCAACCAATTCTCTATTGGGACATTGATCCCCACATGAGATGCTGATGACCTCAACCAAATCTTCACTGGGTTATTGATTTCTACACTGGAACTCCCTTTCCTGTCCAACTCTGGATTGGGACATTGATCCCACATTGGGACATTGATTTATTCCTCTCTCTATCTGGGTATTATCGTCCACCCAACCAGGAACAAGGATGCTGATTTTTATTTTAGGGCTTCGGTTCATTCATTCCACCAATCATTCATTTCCTATAGCTACTATGCGTCAGTTTTGTGCTAATGGTTGGGATCTCTGTTTTTCTTTTCCTTCCTACCATCGATCCCTATGTGAAGACCCCAATTCTCTTCAGTCTTCATATTTGAACACTGATACAAACCTCCTGCATCCATCACCCCCTTCAACCTCCCCCAGTGACTTCAACTAAAGTCTCTGTTCATCAGTTGAAGTTGGGAACCATATTGGAAAGTGCACAGTGTTTGGAGTCATGAGTTTGAATTTTGGGCTTCGCCACTTGCCAGCCTCAGTTTCCTCTTCTTTATTTCTCTCTCTCTTTCTCTTTCTCCTTCCTTCCTTCTCTTTTCTTTTCTTTCTTTTTTCTTGCTTTCTCTTTCTTTTCTTTCTTTTTTCTCTTTCTTTTCTTTTTTCCTCTTTCTTTCCTTCTTCTTTTTTTTCTTTTTCTTTCTTTCGAGACAAAGTCTCAATTTGTCACCTGTGATGTAGTGCAGTGGCTTGATCTCTGCTCACTGCAGCCTCTGCCTCCCAGGTTCAAGTGATTCTCATGCCTCAGCCTCCTGAGTAGCTGGGATTACAGGTGTGCACCACCACACCAAGACAATTTTTGTATATTTAGTAGAGACATATTTCACCATGTTGGCCAGGCTGGTCTCAAACTCCTGGCCTCAAGTGATCCACCCATGTCAGCCTCCCAAAGTGTCTTCATCTTTCAAGTGAGGACAAGGATATCTACTTTTCAGGTTTCCTGTGCAGATTGGAGGAGGGAAATGAGAGCACTGAATGGGACCCGGGCGTAGACAGCACCGACCTTCATAGCAAGGCTTTCCCTTCCTTGTTCTCTTGCCCCAGCCTGGGGAGATGGCTCTGAACTTGGCATATCCATGTGCCCCCCCAAAACATACTGCTGAGAGGGTGAGACCTTCCCTCTCCTCAAATGCCATGGGCAGCATACCTCATGAGGTAAGCCCCTCACAACATTTCAGACCTAGCTCTCATTTTTTAAAATCCATATTATATAGATAGCAATGAGGAGAGCAACTTTTCTACCCCGAGCCTGTGTGTAATTACATATTTTGGCCACGTGCTGGGCCTGGGATAAATCTGTATGGTAATGCAGTCCAGGGGCTTACGATGTAGGCACACATGCTAATTTTTAAACCACAAAATCGCGGCTGTTTTTCATTTTCATTTCCGACAACGCTGGTGGAGATTAGGTCCTATTAAGCACCGTGGGGCCTGTCCTCCCCCTGGCCACCTGCAGGGCTCCTTGTGGCTTTCGTGGGCTCATTGGGCCTGGCGCTGAGGCAAACACATCCCTCTTAATTGTGGGACAAAGCTCTGCCCAGCGGGAGGTGCCCAGGTTGGCAGAACAAGGCTGTCTTCTCTCGTCATCCCCACCCAGGCTGGGGCTAGGTCCCACTCCCCCTGGGGAGGAACTCGGAGGCTGCGGTGCCCAGGGGAACTGAAATTCCAGGCTGTGCCTCTCCTCATGGACAAGTAAAGTAGGCCCTCGCTCACCAGCAGAGCCCCGAGATGTCCTTAGGGGCCTGGAGAGCAAAGGCTCAGGTCACTGAGCTGTCTGTCCAGTCCTAGTCCAGTTCAAGTGACCTTGTGCAAGTCACTTTTCTTCCCTGGGCCATCGTCTTCCATCTCTCAAGTCCATGAAATGTAAACTGGGCGATCTGAAAACATTTTGCATTTGAGCTACCTGTCCCCTGCCTAGGGGCAGACAGAGCAGTGATGACAGCAGCTCTCATTCGTTACACATGCACCGTGGATAAACTATACATGTTCATTATCTCATTTAATCTTCCCCTCGACTCCCCGAGGTGACAGCGTGTTAAACAAAAATCCCATTTTCACCACTCACTGGCCAGATGATCTGTTTTCTCATCTGTAAAATGGGGGTGTAACCGATAACAGTGCTACCCGATAAGGTATTATCACGATGGAATGAATTGCTGCAGAGTACACAAGACACTTAGAACAACACCAGGCCCAGGGTTGCTATCATTATTATTACAGATAAGAAGAGGGAAGCTGAGGAAAGGATAAGGAACTCACTCAAAGCCACCCGGTTAGAACCCAAACCGGAACCCACGAGCCTCATATCTCCCACTGGATGCTTTGCCGCCTCCAACTCTTCCTGGCACAAAAGCTTCTCTATCCATCCAGAGAAGCAGCGTCAGGCCCTGCTTCCCTTTAGTCGTCATTTCTCGGTACTGAGCAAAAATGGCAGCAGAGAGATGCAGAGATAAGCAGAGAGATGCTGAGGGGCCCCCTGAATGGGTGTCTGGTGGGGTTGCCACCCCAGCCTTGACTCCTGGGGGTGCTTGGGCACATGGGAGCCAGTCCAGGCTCAGCCCATCGCTAGGGTCCAGCAGACCCTCTGCTTGTCGGAGGAAAGCTGAGGGTGAGGAGGGGCCCGGGAGGAGGAGCTGAGCCCCTCCCCCTTCCATTCTCTCCATCTGCACCCAGAAGCAGCTGAGCGTGGAGCGGAGCGGGGCCACCCCTCCCGCTCCCGCCCCCTTGCCTTCTCCCCTCCTGGGCGGGGGCTGCCCCGTCTCTGGGGGGGATCCTGGTCTGTGCTCAATTTCATGCCACTTAATTCACAAGTCTGCCCGTGAAAATGGCGACAAATCGGCCCCAACTGCCCAAATGTCCCGTCCCATCTCAGGCGTCTCTCCTGCAGCCCCCCCACTCCTCCGTCTGACAGCTCCTCACCCATCAGACTCGCGGGGGAGCGGGCCATGGTGGCAGCCAGCCGAGGGCCCTGCCACTGACTTAGACGCCACACATATCCCTTCTGCAGCGGAACCAGGACCCAACGGGGACTACAGCCGAGACCCCAGGTGACCCTCCAGTGCATCGTCAGCTGCTGGGGACTGTTTTCGTTTGGATTTTAATGTGACTGTGTAATGTTTATTTTAAAATTTACCTTCTTTTAAGAACAATTTAGTTTATTTTTTTGAATAAGTAGCACATTCACATGATGCAAATTTCAAAAAGTGGCCAGGCATGGTGGCTCAGGCCTGTAATCCCAGCACTTTGGGAGGCTGAAGAGGTGAATCACTTCAGGTCGGGAGTTCAGGACCAGCCTGACCAACACCATAAAACCCCGTCTCTACTAAAAATACAAAAACTTGGCCGGGCATGGTGGCACATGCCTGTAATCTCAGTTATTCAGGAGGCTGAGGCGGGAGAATCGCTTGAAACCTGGAGGTGGAGGTTGCAGTGAGCTGAGATAGTGCCACTGCACTCCAGCCTGGGCAACAGAGTGAGACTCTGTCTCAAAAACAAACAAACAAACAAACAAACAAAACAAAACAAACAAATACACAAAAACAGGCTGGGCTTGGTGGCTCACGCCTGTAATCGCAGCACTTTGGGAGGTCAAAGCAGGTAGATCACTTGAGGTCAGGAGTCAAGACCAGCCTGGACAACATGGTAAAACCCCGTCTCTACTAAAAACACAAAAATTAGCCAGACATGGTGGTAGGCACCTGTAATTCCAACTCCTCTGGAGGTTGAGGCAGGAGAATCGCTTGAACCCAGGAGACGGAGGTTGCAGTGAACCGAGACCATGCCATTGCACTCCAGCCTGAGCGACAGAGCAAGACTCCATCTCAAAATAAGAACAACAACAACAAATTTCATGTCTCCCCCCACCTCTACTCCAGTGTCCTGGTTCTCCCTTTCAACTCCCAGTTCCTATCCCAAGGGAAACCAATGTCCCCAGATTCTGGGGTGTCCTTCCAGAGACTTTTTATCCAATAATTAGCAAATATGTATAGTCTTTCCTGCCTCTGCCACAAATGGTGACATGCTGTACACACTGACTGCACCTCACTGGTCTCACCTGTACGTCCCGGTGACCAGAGCCTCCTCACTCCACCACTGCCCCCACCACAGGGGCTATTTGAAGTTCTCTCTCCTCTCTTTTCACCTGCCCACCAGAAGGGCTTTGAAGCCACAGAGTCCAGAATTCAAGTCCTACCAGCTCCAACTATTCTCTGGGTGACCTTGACAAGTTCATTTCCTCTTGGGCCTCAGTCTCCAATTCAGTAAAACAGGAATATTCATGTATACCCACCTGGCAAGACTATTGTTGGGAGGGTGGGTAGTAAAGAAGATACTGGGCCAGGTGTGGTAGCTCATGCCTGTAATTCCAGCACTTTGGGAGGCAGAGGCGGGCGGATCACCTGAGATCGGGAGTTCGAGACCAGCCTGGCCAACATGGAGAAACCTCATTTCTACTAAAAATACAAAATTAGCTGGGCATAGTGGCGCATGCCTGTAATCCTAGCTACTTGGGAGGTTGAGGCAAGAGAATCGCTTGAACCGGGGAGGCAGAGGTTGTGGTTAGCCGAGATCGCACCATTGCACTCCAGCCTGGGAAACAAGAGCGAAACTCCATCTCAAAAATAAAAGATACTAGACGCAAAGTGAGGAGGTAAAGTGTAGCTGCTCCCTCCTCTCCCGTTTCCTCTCTGTCCCTCCATTAGGGGAATGCCTACTCATCCTTCAAGCCCCGGTTCAATGTCGCCTCCTCCTGACGCCCGGCTGCTGAAGGAATTGAACCTCCACTTTGCATCTATAGTGCTTCAGACCAGCCTTGAGGAGAATGTCACTGTGGTGTGGTGTAGCCATCTATACTTGTCCTCCCCCTACAAGGCTGAGAGCCACTTGAAGGCTTCTGATGAGGCAGGAGCCAAAATATTAAGACGTGAATATTTACAGTCTTTCTTCTCCTGCCATGTTCCCACATCTGAGCTGATCGAGGTGACAGATACGGATACAAAGTGGAAGATGCTTCACTGAAGAAAGAGCATAAAGTTAGCAGCAAAAGCTGGATCAGGCTGGGCACAGTGGCTCATGCCTGTAATCCTAGCACTTTGGGAGGCCGAGGCAGGTGAATCACGAGGTCAGGAGATCGAGACCATCCTGGCAAACACAGTGAAACCCCGTCTCTACTAAAAAATACAAAAAATTAGCCAGGTGTGGTGGTGGGCACCTGTAGTCCCAACTACTTGGGAGGCTGAGGCAGGAGAATGGTGTGAACCCGGGAGGTGGAGCTTGCAGTGAGCGGAGATCGTGCCACTGCGCTCCAGCCTGGGCGACAGAGCAACTCTGTCAAAAAAAAAAAAAAAAAAAAAAAAAGCTGGATCAGAATAGAATCGATCCAGTCAGCTAGAGTTGGAGGCAAGAGAGAGCAGCGCTGGAGTTTTAGGAGAGACAAAGGAAAAAGGGAGTGGGGGAGTGTAGTGACCTATGACACTTTGGGGAAAGACAGGCCTGAAGAGGATTTGGAGAGAGTTTTGCTGTCTGTTGTACGACATAGTTTATTTTCCCACCTTGCCACTTATTCAGGAGTTTTGCAAAGGCTTCATTGCCAAACAGTGCTTTTGGAGACTATCAGAGTTTCTTCTGATGTGACCCAGGCTTCAAATGGCCTAAGATTTGTTCAAGTTGCATTGTACATTTTGGACCAAGTTCAGCAGGTATGCAGGATAATATAAAGATGAGACAAAAAAGCAGGTGGAGGGACAGGAGGAGGAGTGCACACTGGCTGTGGTTCTCTGTCCCTCTCTGGGCAGACCACCATGGTGGACAACGTTCATGTGTTGATGACAACATGTTCCCCAGGGAGCCCCAGATTTTGATGAACCATCTCCCCAGGTCTCGCCTCTCCCAAATTGTGAATAAATAAAGCCCTAACATTTGTAATAGGCACAACCATTGAGGATGCATCAGAAATACTCCCTCTCTGTGGTTTTGGTGGAGACAGAAGGGGATGGATGTTGAGTGTGATTCTCTTTCAGTCTTTCTTCACCTCTCAAGAAAGCTTATCAGGAAGCACACAAGCAAAATACTTCTAGATAGATATTACTTCATTTGACTCCTTCTAGGAATCTTGTGAGGTGGGATTAATGTTCTTATTTTAATTTCAACTTCCAATTGTTTATTGTTAGCATGTAGAGATATAATTGATTTTTGTATATTGACCTATTATGAAATTTTACTAAACTTAATAGTTCTAGTTTTATTTTTGATTGATTCTTAGAGTTTTCTATGAAGACAATCCTGTTGTCTGTGAATAAAGATGGTTTCTATTTTTCCTTTCCAATCTGTATGTCTTTTATTTCTTTTTCTTGTCTTATTGCACTGGGCAGGATATCCAGGTCAGTGTAAAATAGGAGTGACAAGAGCAGACATACTTGCCCTTTTTCTGATCTTAGGGGGAAATATGTCTCCATTTTATAGTTGAGAAAATTGAGCCACAGAGATGTTCAGCCACAAGCCCAAGGGACCCCAGCTAGTGAGTGCCAGTGCCAAAATCAGAGCTCATATCTGGCTGTCTCCAAAGCCTGTGCTCCTTCTACAGCTTCAAGCTTTGTTGTACAAAAGTATGGAGTTAAAATAATTTCCTCTTTGAAGCCCTCAGTTCTCCAACCAGCTCCAGGAATATAAACGGCCGCTTGGCGAACACTTGCTGTTTGATTGGAAGTAGTGAGCTAGAGTGGAAGGCATGAGCTAGAGAGCAATGTGGGATAATCTTCTGCCTTGATGTGGGGGTGCACAGTGAGGTTGGGGATGGAGCGATTTCCATTCCACTCTGCAACCTGACGTCAGGAGGAACGGTCCCTTGGGTACAGAGAGGACAGCTCTTAGAGACAAATGTGGGATTCAGTTTAGAAGACTTGGAGGGGCAAAAGCAAGTGTGGGGCACAACTGGATCTTTAAGAGGAAAGACAAATGATAGATCAAAATGAGGACTGCAGAGACTGACTTTCCAGGCTTGAAGCCCAATTCTACTGCCTACGAACCACGTGTCCTTTGGGAAAGTTACCTAGCCTCCCTGTGCTTCAGTCTTCTCATCTGTAAAACAGGGATAATTGTGTTTCTACCTCATAAACTCATTGTGTGGGTTACATGAGTTAGTACACAGTAAGTGCCCCTGGCAACTGCTATCTCAAGGTGAGTGATGATGATTTTTAATGAGTCACAGGACTGCCAGGGGGACTTCTAGGAGTTATAAGGGACTGTTCCTCCTCCTTCTTTGAAAACACACACACTTCCTGATCAAGCCCCTGCAACTGTAGGTAGAGAGAGATGTGTCTCTCTCAAGTGGCCAAGTTACTTAATTTCTCTGAGCCTCTGTTTCTTCAGGAAAAAAATGGGATAATGAACCTTATTTCACACTGTGAAGAGACAAGCAGATAAAGCATGGGAAAGCACTGTCAACATTTGGTAACAGTAAAAATAATGACAACTTCCAAGTGCCTCCTCTCTGCAAGGCAACTGAAGGTGCTTAATCTGTGTTTATGCCCCTGTGAGGTAGATTGGCCGTTCTACTTTCTACATGAGGACACTAAGCCCCAGAAATCAAATGACATACAGGCCAGCAGCCAGGGTTGAGTCCAGGTAGGCTGATCTCCAAAGCTGGATCTTTATTATTTTTGTACAATTCTCCTTCCGGGACCAAGGGGCCTGAGCTGCAGCATCTGGGTACAGGTGCCCCCTCCCCTAGGCATCCCCTCCCAGGCCTTCCCCAGGGTGAGGGGCTGCCCTTCAGTCACTCCCTTGTCCAGCCAAATGCGGGCGGGCGGCTGGCGGCTTTGGTGCATGAGGCAGATGGGACCTTCACAAAAGCCCCCGCACCTCTCCAAGCTGGTCCCCCCCACACGCCTGATTACCCCCCAATACCCAAGTTACCATTGATACAGTGGTGCCGGGTGATTCAATTAGTGCAGCCGGCATGAAGGCAACAGCACAAAGAGCTGGGGTAGTTAGAAACTCATTTTCTTTTGATTATTATAGCATCTCACACGTGGAAGCAGAAAATTATAGGCTCATGTGTCTTTGCTTAATATCCTCTGGGGCCAGATTTGTCGTCATGTTGAAGTTAGCTGTCAGAATTGACAAAATCATGTGGAGTTGATGGATTTACAGTGCCGGGGCCCAGCCAAGCTGGAGAGGTGCAGACTTACACAGATACACAGACAGAGACACACACACAGACACAGCCACACACTCCCATACATCCTGCGCAGACACACATCGGCCTTACTTTAGGATACTGAGACACGTTCACAGTGATTTATGCACAGATATGCACACTCTTCAAACACTGAAACACACCCATTCAGACCCACACAGAGATACACACACATACTCCACACACTGACACTCCCGTGCAGACACACACATACTCATACCCAGAACACTACTATATGCTCGCCAGTCTCACACAGGATACACATCGCCCCGCACCAACACACTTCTCCCAGACACAGATACACACACACACCCTACATCCCATGTACTGAGAAGATACACACAGTCATCTGCACACACTCACCCTCCATGCTGATAACCCCTCTCTCCCAGATGCTGACACACCCAGACACCCACACACACTGTCGCACACCCACACAGGTGCTTGCAGATACACATACACACTGCTGACTCATCCCTTCCCAGGCATTCACCCCTCCACACTGATACACACTAACCTAGACACACTCAGATCTTCATACACCATTGATATGCACCCATGCAGACACACACTCAGATACACCCATAGATGCTGACATACGTTCAAACATACACACCTCGATAGACTCCAGTCCAGACGCACATGTACACAGACACAACCCCCTGCTTCACACACACACACTCAGACCTATACACACATCCCCACAGAGACACACCCACACACACACAGAGCAGGAGACACACACAGCTACGGCATGCACATGCACAAAGTTACAGTGATACGCTTCTACACACACACAGACGCCCAGACAAGTATACGACAGAGAGAGGGAGGGAGGGAGGGAGACAGGACAGAGTCACAGATACAGAAAACAGAGAAACGCAGTCACAGAGACATGGAGGCACGGGTGCAGCTCCCAGCTTCCACCACTGTAGCCCCCTTTTCTTTTGCCTTCTTTTTCTCCTCGTCCTCATCCTCCATTGGCCTGGCTAGGAGGGGAAGATTCTGGGGAAAAATATGGAAATAGAAACACAGGGTGAGGACTGGGGTGCCCCCCACCTCTGAGTCAGTACACCCCAGCCCCTGGTTTCTGTTTGTTTAAGTGAATGGTAGCCAAAAGGGTGCTGGGGTTGGGATTGTTGGTGAGGAGAGGTTGTATGTTCAGAGGAAGAAGGGCTCGAACCTTCACTGAGCGCCCATTACTGTCCCCATTTTACAGAGTTGGAGACTGAGGCCCTCTGAAGGCAAGTTCCTCACTGATGCCACACAGGGTGCTTTCATGGCAATTAACCAAAGAAGCCCCTTCCAGGCAGAGTGCACACTTCGGTGAGTGGACAGGGGCCACGTGTGTGGGGTACACCCTTACTCAGCAGCCATGGAGACAGGATGGTTCTCCAAAGGGAATTCCTGGGAGAGGACAGGAAGGCTGGTTAGTGCTGGAAGGTTCCAAGCCCACTGCCTCTCCACCCCTGCCCACCAACAGGTAATGGGGGATCTGCTATGGGAGAGGTGCTAGGGCCCGCACCCCAAGGTCTCCCACGCAGAGGGGCCACACTCAATGCTTTCTGTATGGTGGGATATTGGTGATGAGCCCAGGCCAGACTCAGACAGGCTTGGGCCCAGGCCCGGTGCATCATTCGGAAAGCACTAGGTTACCATCCGTGTCGCACCAGATTAGAGGAGGAGCCTGTGGCAACCCTGCCAAAGCCCTGAAGAGGTGGGTTCTGATGAGTCCTAGAGCCTTTGCGCCTTGGCTCAGCCAACCTCCATTCCCTCAAAAGAGGAAAACCCTGCCCAAACTCCATGGTACACACATGAGACACCTGACCTCATCTCCTTCTCTCAGCAACACTCTGAAGTTGGTCCTACCATCCCTGTTGGCCAAGGAGGAGCCTGTCAGATGCTCAGAGAGGGTAATGACTGGCTCAAGGTTACATGGCTCATAAGACCCAGAATTTAAACCCAAGGCTGTTTGACTTCCAAACCCTTTCTCACTCCCCTCCATCAGCTGAGGCCGGCCTTCCTCTGGCATAGCAGGCCGGAGGGACCCCCTAGCTCAGTCAGGCCTTAGGGTCTAGGGCCATCCACTAACCTCCTTGGATAAGCTTACCCCCAGGGCCCCTCCACAGTGGGTGGGAGGCAATGGCTTGAGCTTTGTGGGTCAGACCCAGCTGGATTCAAATCCCAACTCTACAACCTTGGGGAAATCACTTTGCTTGTCTGAGCCTAACTTCCTCATCTGTCAAATCGGGATTAAAAATAACTCCAATTAAGAGTCAGAGAGAATACATGTGCAGGGCTTAGTCCACAGTGGGTATTTCATATACCAGAGCTGGTTTTTGTGGTTCAAGGCTCCCCAGCACACCCAGTGCAGTGTCTTCAGTCCATTCCCAAGCTGGGCTACTCATTCCAATTTTGGCTCTTCCCTGCCTGTTTCATAGCCCCTGCCCTGGCCCCGGCCCAGGCCTCTGGCTTCTGAGGGTCTTGGGGCCTGAGAGTCCCTGGAGACTTGGAATAGATCCATGGACTTCTCAGGATTCCAGGCACCATCCAAGTCAGGGGCTGTCAATCCTGGCTGTACATTAGAATCATTGTTTTAAAAAAAAAAAAAAATCCAGTGTTCAGGCTTTTCTTGCAAAGGTTCTAATTGATTTGGTTTGGGGTGAGCTCCAGGCATTAGTCCACTTTTTATGGTCCCCAGGTGACTAGTGTGCAACCAGGGGTGAGAACCACAGAGCCAGGACCTCTAAAGTGTGGTCTGTGGACTGGCAGCATTGGCATCAGCTGGGAGCTTCTTAGAAATGCAGACCCTGGCCAGGCACGGTGGCACATGCCTGTAATCCCAGCACTTTGGGAGGCCGAGGCGGGTGGATCCTGAGGTCAGGAGACCCAGACTATCCTGGCTAACACGGTGAAACCCTGTCTCTACTAAAAATACAATTAGCCGGGCATGGTTGCGGGCACCTGTAGTCCTAGCTACTCGGGAGACTGAGGCAGGAGGGTTGCTTGAACCTAGGAGGTGGAAGTTGCAGTGAGCCGAGATCGCACCACTGCACTCCAGCCTGGGCGACAGAGTGAGACTCAAAAAAAAAAAAAAAAAAAAAAAAAGATAAGGCCAGGCGAGGCAGCTCATGCCTGTAATCCCAGCACTTTGGCAGGCCGAGGTAGAAGGATCACCTGAGGTCAGTATTCGAGACCAGCCTGGCCAACATGGTGAAAAACCTTCTCTACTAAAAATACAAAAATTAGCCTAGTGTGGTGGCCGGCGACTGTAATCCCAGCTACTCGGGAGGCTGAGGCACGAGAATCGCTTGAACCTGGGAGACAGAGGTTGCAGTGAGCCAAGACTGTGCCATTATGCTCCAGCTGGGAAAACAGGAGTGAAACATTGTCTTAAAAAAAAAAAAAAAAAAAAGGCAGAACTTCACCCAGACTCCCCAGATCAGAGCCTGCATCCGACGAGGATCTCCAGGGGCTTTGTACTCATATTAAAGCTTGAGCGGCCCTGCTCTGGCCCAGGCAGCTTCAATGGACACTGTGGGAACAAGGCTCCAGTTAGTCTTTACTGATGGTGGCGATGTGTCCTCTTCTCCAAAGACGACCATTAGGGGCTGGGACATCTCCAACCCACCTCTCCGAGGGGGATTCCTGGTGACCTCTGCTCCTCCTGCCTCCTCCATCTGGGTCTGGTCTTGGAGATATGCTAATCAGTGTGGGAGTCCACCCTTCACATAATTATCGTATACGAGAGGCTCCTCATCTCAGGGTAATTTTCTCATCTGCATAATCGTCTTTGACTTCCTTACAGATGTAAAAACCCCCTTACCTTGGGCGAGTTAATCTTCATTGATTGAATATCAAATTCATTCGAATGAGGGAGAAGAAGCTTTGCTTTCTCAGCAGCAGAAGCCTCTGAGGCTGAAAGCTGTGTTCAGCTGGGGGCCGAGGGGCCTTCACTTTGTCCCTGTCCTTGCCTGGCTGGTCAACAGCCCCTTCCCCTTCCCCTCTGACTCACTTTCTCCGTGGCTGCACCTTTCCACTTCTGCTTCTCTCTTTCTTGCTCTTTCTCTGTTTTGTCTTCATCTTTCTGTCTCTGTTGTGTTCCTTAGTGTCTTGGTCTTTGGTTCTGGTTGTTGTTGTTGTTGTTTTGAGACAGGGTCTTGCTCTATCGCCCAGGCTGGAGTGCAGTGACACGATCACAACTCACTGTAGCCTCAACCTCCTGGGCTCAAGCAATCCTCCCACCTCAGCTGGGAGTAGCTGGGACTACAGGCATATGCCACTATGTACTTTTTTTTGTACTTTTTGGACAGATGGGGTTTCACCATGTTACCAGGCTGGTCTCAAACTCCTGGGCTCAAGCAGTCTGCCCTCCTTGGCCTGCCACAGTGCCAGGATTACAGGCGTGAGCCACCCTGCCCGGCCAGCTCTGTCTTTAAATTTTCCTGTCTTACCTTTGTTTCCCTTCTTTCTTGGTCATCCCTCCCTTCCCTATCTCTCCAAGTCTCAGACTCTTTCTTTACTTGAAACCCCAGTGTCTCAGCTATGTCGCCACTCACAACTTGGTGAAAGAAAAAATAATCCAGCACGAACTCATTGCTGAAGCAGCTGAGATTCTTGGGAAGACAGAGGGCCTCAGCAGTGGTGGAGGTGGAGATAGGAAGGAGGAGGACAGGATGTCCTGGGACTGTGATGCCCTGGATCCCAGGTCCTGGCTGGGAGACCTATCCTTAGGTTAGAAAATTTCAGACCTAACCCATAAGAAATGTTGTAGGTCTTCACAACAACCCTGAGAGTGGTATTTTCCTATTTTCAAACAGGGATATGATCAACATGTCCAAGTCCCATGAGTAATGGCAGGACCAGGACTCAAACCCAGGCCTGTTTGACCCTGGAGACAGCCCATGATTATACAGGAGGAGGCTGAGGCCAGGCCTTCTGCTCTCAGTAGGCCTTGAAGCAGGTGAATAAATCAGCTTAAGTCTAGAACCTGTCATTTCTCCTCAATCCTCTCCCCTGTCTTAAGAATGAGCCCTAAGGGGTCATCTGGGTTCAGGCCATGGGAGGAATTTTCAGGGACTTTAGACAAGAGAGGACACAGGATTGCTTCTCCCTCTGGGATCCTGGGCTTGTATTACTTTTTTTTTTTTTTTTCTTGAGGCAGAGTCTTGCTCTGTCACCCAGGCTGGAGTGCAGTGGTGCAATCTTGACTTACTGCAACTTCTACCTCCTGGATTCAAACGATTCTTGTGCCTTAGCCTCCCAAGTAGCTGGGATTACAGGCACACACCACCATGCCTGGCTAATTTTTGTTTTTTGGTTTTTTTTTTTTTTTAGTACAGACAGGGTTTCACCATGTTGGCCAGGCTGGTCTTGAACTCCTGGCCTCAAGTGATCCGCCTCTCTTGGCCTCCCAAAGTGCTGGGATTACAGGTGTGAGCCACTGTGCCAGGACTCACTTTGTCTTTGAAGGGCAGGAAACAGACTTCCCAGTTTCATCTTTGTCGAGGGATTTATGCCTGAGGCTAAGCCCTGAAGAACTTGGGGTATACACTTTAGACTTTGTGGTTATTTACCAGTTTATCCATAAATCCACGCCTTCGCTGAGCACCTTCTGTGTTGTAAGGCATTGGTGATACAAAAATTGATGGGCCACAAGTCCAGCCCCAGAGGAGTCCACAGTCTGGTCAGAGAATCAGATATCGGAACAAATCATCACAATGCACTGTGATAAGTGCATCTGTGGAGGTTTCGGTTGGTGCAACATCCTCTGCTACAGAAAGGGAAGATTTCAATGAGGAGGTAATATGGAAAATGGGCCTTGAAAGGTGAATCAACATTTTCTTTTTTCTTTTTTTTTTTTTTTTGAGACGGAGTCTCGCTCTGTAGCTCAGGGCTGGATGCAGCATGGATCTCAGCTCACTGCAAGCTCCGCCTCCCGGGTCCACGCCATTCTCCTGCCTCAGCCTCCAGTAGCTGGGACTACAGGCTACCACCACCTCACCGGCTAGTTTTGTATTTTAGCAGAGACGGGTTTCACCTGTGTTGCATGTCTCATCTCCCTTTGACCTTGGGATCCTGCCCCGCCTCGGCCTCCCAGTGCTGGGATTACAGGTTTGAGCCACCATGCCAGCCTGGCCTGCGGAATCAACATTTTCTAAAGAGTGGATAGGTTCGGCATAGACGGTCAGGCACGCAAACACCTACGCAGCGAAGACTGTACTATATCAGGGAACAGAGCAGTTCTGTGATTGAACACATTTTCTTTTTAAAGGTGGGGGTGGGAGATTGGACTGGAAAGATGGTAGAACCCAGATTGTGAAAGGTCTTATAGACCATGGCCAGGAGTTTGGGCTTTTTTCTTCAGATGGAGAACCAGGGCCGGGCGCAGTGGCTCATGCTTATAATCCCAACACTTTGGGATTGATCACCTGAGGTCAGGAGTTTGAAATCAGCCTGGCCAACATGGCAAAACCCTGTCTCTACTAAAAATAAAAAGAATTAGCTGGGTGTGATGGTGCACGCCTGTTAGTCCCAGCAACTTGGGAGGCTGAGGCATGGGAATCACTTGAACCCAGGACACGGAGGTTGCAGTGAGCCAAGATCGCCACTGCATTCCACCCTGGGTGACAGAGTGAGACTCTGTCTCAAAAAAAAAAAAAAAAGAACCAGGAGTGAATATATTATTCTTTAGGTAAGCCTGGCAGCTGTAATAAGTAAACCCCCAAATTTCAGTGGCTTCCCTCAAAAGGTGTCTTTCTCACTTACACAGCAGCCCAATATGGGTGCTCCAGACTGCTGGGTCACTTCTTCCACATAGTGATTTAGGAGCCAGCCTCCTTACACACCTGTCTTAGTCAATTTGGGCTGTGATAACAACCAAGCATAGATAGGCTGGGTGACTTAAACAACAAACACTTATTTCTCATAATTCTAGGGACGGGGAAGTCCAAGATCAAGCTGCTGCAGATCTGGTGTCTGGTGAAGGCCCATTTCCTGGTTTGCAGACAGCTGTCTTCTCATCGTATCCTCACACAGCAGAGAGCAGAGTGGGACAGGGGAGACTGTGTCTCCTCTTTTCATAAGGGCAATAATTCCATTCATGAGGGTCCCACCCTCATGACCTGATATCTACCCATAATTACCTCTCAAAGGGCCCATCTCCAGATACTATCACATTGGGTTAAGATTTCAACATATGAATTTTGAATTTGATTATGAATATGAATTATAAATATCAATTTTTTGGGGGGGCACAACCTTCTGTCCACAACAATGCGTAAGAGTGAGGAATCTTGGAAGGTCTTGGAATCCCCCACTTCCAGCTGGTGGACAGGGAAAGAGAGGGTGGAGAAGGCACAGTTGCTTCTTAATCACTTGGCCCAGAAGCAACACACATCACTTCTGCCTGCATTCCACCCTGGAGAAGTAATTACACAGTCTCAAGCAGTTGCAAAGTGCTCTGGGAAATGTAGGACCTGGCTGATTGGTGCCTTTCAGAGATAAATGCCCCCTTTGAAAGGTGTAGCATGAACTTTTGGTGGACAGTTAGCTGCCTCTGCCACAGTTGAGTTTTAGGACAGTATCTCTGTCAGTAGAGTAACAATGGACTATAAATGAAGGTTTGGAGGAGAAGCGACTAGAGAAGTCCCAGTAGGAGGCTGTTGCATTAGCCCAGAAGAAAGAGAATAAAGTCCTTGTACTTAAACTACTTACTCTAGACAACCCTCTCCTTGAGGAGCATTGTGGGGAAAGAGAAGGCACACAGATTGGTGGACCTGGCTCCAAATCCTGGCTGCACTGTCCTCAGTCCATTACCTTGAGCAGTTTACTTGACCTCCAAGCCACAGTTTCCTCATCACTAAGATGGAGATGATAACGACACCTGGTTTACAGGATCATTTTGAGTGCTTAGCACACTGTCTGGAAAGTACCCAATAAATGCTAGACAGTCTCATGAGTGTTGTTGTTACTGTATTCAAAGACAGGCTGGGGGTTCAAATTCTCGCTCAGATGCTTGAAATCTAAGTGACTTAAGACACAGGCTCTCTGAGCCTCAACGGACTCATCTATAAAGTGGCAATAGTAATAATAATAACTGGCTTGCAGGGCTGCTGTAAGGATTAGAGTTCTGCAACAGAAGACGAAGCACAGTGCCAAACACATTGTAGGAGCTCAGAAGATGTCAGCAATAGTTTTTACCCTACCACTATCGCTAATGTTTTTACCACTGATGTTATTCTCATCATCATTATAATTATCTCTGAGTGCCCAGCATCTAGCAGATGCTCGGTAAATATCAAATCAGTGAATGAATGACTACCTCTAGAAGCTCCTTTTATTTCTTCATTACAGATCCTGGCTCCCTGACTTCATTTCTCCCATATATTTTATGCAGGGTTGGCTTCATGGCAGGACTGAGTAAGGGTTAAGAGCTGGACTCTGGAGGGAGCAAGATGTGATTGTGCGTCCCAGCTCTGCCACCTGCTAGAGGTATATAACCTCTCTGAGTCTCAGTCCCTCCATCTGTAGAATGGGATTCTCAACAGTACGTACCTCATGGAGTTGTAGAAAGTGTATCCAAGCTGACGCTTATAATACAGCACCCAGAGCCTGGCACCTGTCAGCACTGTAAACACCTGTAAGCACTCAACAAAGATCATCTACCTTCCCTACATTAGTATAGGAGTTAACACTGAGCCTATGGAGAAGGGGGTGGGGTGGGAGGTAGGGGATGGAGATGGAGATGGGAGCAGAGAAAGAAGGTGAGGCCAGGCTGTGAAGGCCTTGAATGCCAGGTTAGGTGGCTCTTACTGGGCCTTGCCTACTCTCTCAGGATCCTGGAAAGGGGCCCTGGTCTGAGGGCTCCGCCTGCAGACCCTTTGAGACACAGCAAGGCTAGGGCGCCCTACAGGGGCAGGGACACATCGTCTTTGGGCTCAGCTGTGTCCAGCTGGAGTGGTGGGGAAAGGAAGGTCATTTGCAATTCAGATCTGGGGCAGATGGGAGGATGCCATAGATTGGTGGGGGGTGCAGGGGACACGAGTAGAGTCAGCTGCCTTACTTCTCACGCACATCCTCCACCAGCCCTTCCCAGCCTGGCTGCAGCCCCTCAGAGCACAACCCAGGCTCAGGCCTGTCCCAGCCCACTTAGACACATGCTCTAAGTGTTTTACATAAGTGAACTGATAACCATATGAGGAGGATTATTTTACAGATAGCAAAAGTGAAGTCCAGAGAGGCACAGCAACTTACCCAAGGTCACACAGTAGAGCTGTGGCTCACATCAGGCTGCCGGGCCTCAGGGCCCATGCTGACTCATGCATTGCACCATCAGAAAATTCCTCCCAGTTACAGCACTTCCACCTTGTGGCCCAAAGCCCTGGGAAGATGTTATGTGATACGCGTTGGACACACATAGCTGAGTTTCTCCTGTGAACCTGCAGCTGGCCTGGGGTTATCTCCCACCTTCTTCACAGTCCATGCAGCTCCCCTGGGGCTGCTAGGCCACCTTAGCAGGGAAGTCACAGACCCAGGCCCCTCCCACTCTCTGGGTCTCTGAGTCTTTTGCCCAGCTCCCCTGGGGCTGCTCCAGAACTGAGACCGTGCTGGCTGTGCCAGGTCAGCCACTGTGGTCCTGCTCGTCTTGCCCCTCCCAGCTCGCCATCCCTGGGGCCAATCGGGGCACTCTCTGCCCACAGGCTGATGGCCGGGGTGTCAGAGAAAGACTGAGTCTTGGAAGAGGGTTGTGTCCTGAGGTGGTGAGGGGACCTCTGGACCATCAAAGGAGACCCAAGTGATAGATCAGGACTGGCAGGTGCAGGGACTTAGGGGCAGATTGACCACTGGAGATGTTTAACCTAGGACAAAGCAGGTCAAATATCTGGGGACGACTGCTTTGCTCCTCCATTTCGACAGAGCAGAAGTAGTAGGGGTGAAGCACCTTCACACACATGCCCATCACCCCCTCTCCAGTCACCATGTGGTCCTGGGAGACAGGGACTGTTGGCTCCATCTTACAGCAGAGAAAATGGCAATTCCAACAAGGCCCTACTTGGCCAGTCTTTGTTCTTTGATGGACAGAACGGTCCATTCCCCATCCCCTGGCCCCTCTCCTTTCCCAGTCCCCTGAGGGAGAAAGGACAGGTAGGCCAGCAGCTTCCCTACTGGATGGTCCTTTCCCGTCCATGGGACTTCCGTGCTGATGAAGTCATTCATCCAGGCGGGACACCATGCTGTGAGTGACTGACTGACCGGGAAAGAGCCAGCGAAGGCCCTGGCCAGGCTCTCCTCCCCGCTGAAGCTGGGTGTTGGCCCTCACTCGCTGTGTGACCTTGTGCCAGCCATTTTCTCCCAAGTGCCACCATTGTCTCATCTGTGAAGTGGGCAGCACACTCCCGTCTTCACCAGATTAGTTTGTGGATGCACTCAGCCAGCACCTGTGTAAGCCCCAGCCCGCCGTCTGCCTAATGACTGAATGCTCTAATCACTGCCCCCACCAAAGTCTTGGTTCCCCAGTGGAGCCCATCCTCCTCCCTCTGTGACCTCTGACCCCTTCTCCTCCTCCCCTCGATTCCTCCTTAGCAGGGGCTGTGAGTCCCTTCCCCCCATGAGGCCCAGGGGGCCCAGAGAAATTAGACTGAATCAAAGCAGAAAATGAGTTTTCATTCATCTTGGAATGATGCGAGAGGTTACGGGCAAGACAAATAGCAGCCTCCCCCTCTTCCTTTATCACTGTCACCGCAATTAATAGGCTGTGGCCTTCGTTATCCAGGCCTTTGCTAAGGAGAGAGCAGGCCCCCGGGCGACGCTAACGAGGGAGAGGAAGCAGGCTCCACTCCATCCAAGTCCTGCCATGTGGCCATATGCTCACCTGGCCCTTCAAACTCACAAAGGAGGGGTGCAGCCACCCGCGGGGAGGCCGGGCATGGTGAGAGGGGAACAGTCCCCCGACAGCCCTGAGAGCACCCAGCCAGCCTGTGGTCTGATCACCATCGCAGCTGCCTCATCATAAGGACAAGCTATGTGTTATTTCCTCTTCATACGGCAGCCGAGGAGCCAGGCGTCTGTTCTCCAATTTTTCTGATGAGGAAACTGAGATTCAGAGAAGTATACTTATTTGAAACTACTTGTTCGAGGAGGTCACACAGATTGGGAAGAGGAGGAGCCAGGCTTTGAACACAGACCTGCTTGACCCCAAAGCCTGGGTTCCTCACTATCACATTCTGTTGACCAACCATATGGAAGGAGCGAGGACTGGCAGACAGGTCCCTGAAAGTCTCTGATTCCAGGGTTTTCGTATAAAAAGAGCCTTAGAGGTCAACGGAGTCAACATTAGTTCCACACTCTGGCCCAGACTTGGGGCCTCAGATCCTGCAGGGACCTTGAAGTTATCACCAGTCCTTAGCCTGAACCAAGTCTTTGTCAAAAGGACCAAAATGAAAGTCCTTTATTCAAGTGTAAGTTGATACTATTCAGATAATTTTAAAAATGAATTCCTTTAAAGGCTGACTGAACGCCAAAGGGGCTTGGTTCATTGAGTATTTGCTCAATCAATGAATACCGTATTACTTGTCTATTACTGTGTAGCAAATTATCCCAAAACTTAGTAGCTTAAAACAACAATAAATATTTACTATTTCTCACAGTTTTCATGGGTCTGGAATTCAGGAGTAGGTTGGCCAGCAGCTCTGGCTTAGGGTCTCCTGTGACGTTACGGTCATATGTTGGTGGAAACTGCAGTCATCTGAAGGCCTGACTGGGGCTGGAAGATCTGCTTCCAAGATGGGCACACTTGTGTGGTTGGCATGTTGCCACCTGCTGCTGGTGGGAGGCCTCGGTTCCTTTTTATGTGGCGCGCTCCATAGGATGGCTCGTAACAGGGCACCCAGCTCCCTGAGAGCTGTGATCCAATACAGCAAAGTGGAAGCCACCTGCCATTGATGACTTAGCCTCAGAAGCCATACACTGTCACCTCTGCCATACTTTGCTGGTCACAAAGATCACCCTGATTCAATGTGGGAGGGAATTAACAAGGGCCTGAACTCCAGCTGCTGAGCATCATCTTGGGGGCTGGCTCCCGCAGATACTAAAATCAAAAGAGCATTTTGTAGAGTTTATGAAGGGAGCCTCAAGGTTCAGAAAACAGTGTTAACAATCAGAACAATCTTGACCTTTTGGGGAAGTAGGGACTGGGAAGGGCCATAAGGAGACTTCTTGGGAGTCAGTAATGTTTTCTTTCTTGGTCAAGACGCTGAGGAACTTTGTGAAAAATCACTGTTATGTATGTTTATGATGCTTCAGTAAAAAAATTTTAAAGAAGGGCCCTCATCCTTGAAAAGGTTTGGAGCCATCTGTGTAGTTTTTGTTGTTGTTGTTTGTGAGACAGAGTCTAGCTCTGTCGCCCAGGCTGGAGTGCAATGGCATGATCTCGGCTCACTGCAACTTCCACCTCCTGGGTTCAAGCGATTCTCCCGCCTCAGTCTCCCAAGTAGCTGGGATTACAGGCACCTGCCATCATGCCTGGCTAATTTTTGTATTTTTGTAGAGACGGAGTTTCACTGTGTTGGCCAGGCTGTTCTTGAACTCCTGACCTCGGGTGATCTGCCCACCTCCCAAAGCTCTGGGATTACAGGCTTTTACAGGATTGCCCGGCCAGTTCTAATCTATAGGGGAGAAAACACCGGGACTCAGGGAGGAAAGGTGACTTGCTCAAGGTCCCTTGGTGGGTCAGGGGTAGAGTTTTGGACTGGCATTTGGGACTCCTGGGTCCCAAGGAATGGCCCTTGACAGGCACTGTGGGAATGGGAGCTGATGCCATCAACGGGCTGGGGCTGGGGCTGGGGCTCCATTTCCTGCACTCTGCTTGCCCCTACTCTCCCCAGCTCCCCCCGGGGCTGCTCCAGCACTGAGACCATGCCGGCTGTGCCAGGTCAGCCACTGTGGGTCCCGCTCGCCCCACTGCTCCCAGCTCACCCTCCCTGGGGCCAATCGGGGCACTCTCTGCCCACAGACAGAAGGTCTGAGTGTCAGAAAAAGGCTGAGTCTTGGGAGAGGGCTGTGTCCTGAGCTGGTAAGGGGACAAGGATTGGAGGAATTTTGCTGTGTTAGAACATGACTCTCACTCAGATGACAATGTCTGTCTCCCTTGGCCAGACTCAGGCCTTTCAAGGCAGGGACCTGGCCTGATTCAGCTCTGTGTTTCTTGTGTCTATCAGTTCACTCAGCAAATATTTACTGAGCACCTATGATAGGCACTGGTGATATGACAACGAACAGAAAAGACAAAGGCCCTGCCTTAGGGAACTAATGCTCTAGTAGAGGTAGACACAATAAAACAGGTGACATATAGAATATGATGTGCATAGGAGTGTGTGTGTGTGGAGTTGTGTCAGGGAAGACTTTATTAAGAAAATGACATTTGAGCAAAGACTTGAAGGAGACCGAGGGGAGCCTAAGGTTGTCAGCAAGAAGAGTATTCCAGGCAGAGGGAACAGAGTGTTCAAAGGCTTGGATGAGAGAGCACGCGTGGCATGTTAGGAATAGCGAAGGGGCCAGTGAGGCCAGGCAGGGTGAGCAAGAAGGAAGTTCAAGCTCGGGGGCCCATCTGGCCTTGGTTTGAACCCCGGTCCTGCTATTCCCTAACCAGTGACCTGAGGGCTCTCTGTTGTAAAGGAAGGATACTATCACTCAGGCTGGAGTGCAGTGGTGCAATCTTAGCTCACTGCAGCCTCCGCTTTCCAAGCTCTAGCCACCCTCCCACCTCGGCATCCTGAGGAGCTGGGACCACAGGCAATCACCACCATGCCTGGCTACTTTTTGTATTTTTGGTAGAGACGGGATTTCGCCATGTTGCCTAGGCTGGTCTTGAACTCCTGAGCTCAAGTGATCACCTGCCTTGGCCTCCCAAAGAGCTGGCATTACAGGTGTGAGCCACTGCACCTGGCCCCTTTTCAGGTTTAAACTCAGCCATACCTTTAGTGACATGTCCACAAAGGTTGAATGAGACAGATGGTCCTTGTCTGCCCACCTTCACTGGGATATAAGCTTCATGAGGGCCAGGGATTTTGTCTGTTTTGTTCATTGCTAAATTCCCAGATCCAGAATAGTGTCCTCAACAGAGGCCTTCACACGCCTTACAATTAAACCAACAGTTACAATATACTGTGATGAAACATACATCAAAGGGGAGATGTAGAGAGCTCTTGGCAAGGGAGCCAGCCGATTGGAGAATGTCAGGGAGGGCTTCCTGGAGAAAGCTGTGGCTGTGACCTGCTAATGAGTAGGAGTTAGCCAGACAGGGGTTCCAGGCAGGGGGAACAGCATGCGTGAAAGCCCAGAGGCTGGAGAGAGCAAATTATTTTCAATGTTTCAATACAGCTAGAACAGAGCATTGGGAGGGTCGAGTGGGCAGAGTGGTATGGGGTCATGAGACAAGAGGGGCTGGGGTGGGGAGACATGGCTAGAAATTAGGTAAGCAGAGTGCTGTATTCTAAGAGCAGTGAGAATATTCAGATGACAATCATGTAGGTAACACAGTACCTGGCACATAAAGTGAGACGCGGAAGGAGGGAGGGAGGGGGAAGGAAGGAAGGAAGGAAGGAAAGAAGGGAGGGAGGGGGGAGGGAGGGAGGGAGGGAAAATGGAAGGAAGGAAGGAAGGAAGATTCTAGCCAACCACAGTCTAGCCCCATGCTATTTTCAGTAGCCCTGTGGCTGGAGCTCCTCTGCAACCCTGCAACTCAGCAACACTCCTGGGGTATCCAGCCCTGTGGCCCCTTCTCCAGGTCCAACAGGCCTCAAGGCCTCCTAGGACAGAGTCTGCCCTGCTCCCTCCCGCTCTCTGTGTTCTGCACCATGCAGGGTGGGGTGGGGCAGACAGCCCCAGGCTCCCCACTGTGGACACATGTTCTGGTTCAGTGGAAGGACCTTAAACGCACAGGCAAGGACACAGCAGTAAAGGATGATGTGGCCGAACCCCCCGGTTCCACGGCGAGCAGACCCCAGGTGTGTGATCGGGAGCAGTTAAATTTCATCATTACCCTTTCTCCGATGGTGTTTTTTATAGTCTTTTTTACTACTGGCACTAAAGGTTCTGGACTCATCCTGGCGGAGTGGAGGACATCAGTCGTCGGGCTGACTGCTCTGTGATATAAAAAAATGACAAGTCCTGGCTTCATCTTTCTGATAACTGTGTTCCGCGCCTCCATCCATCTCCACCAAGGGGTTTGGGCGAAGCTGGAAGACAAGAGCATCCCAGCATTTAAGAATGAAAAATTAAGTGCCCTTTTTAAGCACAGCGTGGAGCTCCCTGGCTTGGTGCTGTTCTAGAGGTGGGGGGTGATGGGGAGGGGAGAGGACAGCAAGTCCAGCTGGGTCTCCTTCAGGTCCTAGGGTGGGGGGATGGACAGCAGGTCCCACACAGTGTCGTGGGAGTGCCAGGTGTGAGCACGTATACTTGGAAGTGTGCACATGTCTTGTGCCCCCCATTGGCCCCTTATGCCTGAGCCTCTGTGGCGGTGGTTTTGTGTGTCTGTATCTGGTGGTGTATGTCTAATATGGGAGAGTGAAAATAGCCCTGCACTGAAAGTCAAGATGCCTGGGTTTGATTCCTAGCTCAACTTTATTTTAATTTTTTTTTTTTTAATAGAGCCTCCCATGTTGGCCTCGAACCTCTGGGCTCAAGCGATCCTCCTGTCTCAGCCTGCTGAGTGTCAGCTCTACTGACTTTAGCTATGTAGCCTTTTGGCAAGTCGTTTCCCTGCTCTGGGCCTCAGTTTCCTCATCTGTAAAATCAGTGAGCTGGGATCGCCTGGAGCCAAGGTCTTCAAGCAGCACCCACTCGCTGGCTGATCCCAGGCCTGTCACACGTCTATCTTCATCTCAGCTTCCCTGTCTGTCCCAGGAGACCTTTGCTCTAGATGACCTCCAAGGCCACCCAGGAAGAGACAACCCTAGAGCCGGGGAGCCAGCAAGACCCCTCTGGGCCCAGGTTCCCGGCCCAGCATCCCAGCTCTGGCCCAAAGCCAGCTTCCAGGTGTGGCTCAGACTTTTCTGTGCCTAGGAGAGCAGCTACCTGTTTCCTTTCCATGCCCCAGAAAGGGCCAGAAGCAGGAGCGGCCCCTGGGAACAGGGTGCAGAGGGCAAGAGCAGAGGGTTTGCTTCAAACCTGGCCTTTGATTCTAGTCTTTCTTACCAGTTGTATTGTGACCTTTTGAACCTCAGTTGTCTTGCCTGCAAAATGGAAACGAAGGGGATAGTTAGCACCCCCACTGGATCAAATAAGCTGCACCTCATACAGTGCTCAATAAATGTTGGTTAGTATCAGGTATCCCTGAAGGAGCAACCCTCCCTCCCAAGCTTTTTGTAATCACCAAAAGCCCCGAACAGAATTTGCCTGTCTGCCACCCCCTAATCCCATCTCCAATGCCTTCCTCTCCCTCCCTTGGAAATCCATCAGGGGGGACAAATGGCCGTCTGGCTTTTGATGAGAGAGGGAGTGGGGGCTAGCTGGGAGACCCTGGCTGCCAGAGGACTGACTTGTCCCTGAAGGGGCCAAACATTTGTTGTAAATAATAGCAAGAGGAAGAAAAACAAAAACAAAAAAACCTGCAAAAAGCTCCCACCTGGGTCCCAGCAGATGCAGCCCGGTACACAATCCCTTTATCACCAGCGCCTGTGCTTTGGAGAACAAGATGCCACGCCGATAGGGCCTTGGTTATCTGAGGCAGGCAGTGTTTATCTGGGCAGTTTCCGCAGGCCAGGGTTCCCACTGGTGTGCATGTTATCTGGGCCAGAGGGGGAACGGTGGGAGATTGGGCTCCCCCACTCGACAGAGTCAGTAGGAAACTTTAGGACAGGGAGGGAGGTGGGCAATGAGGGCCTCTTGTTCAGCTGGGAAGATTTGTGGTGAAGAATGGCCAAGGTCCCCGCAGGCCTCAGGCCCAGGCTTCCTTACCCTGGGGCATTTGGAGCTGGTATGAACTTGCCCAAGAGATTCGGTGTCATGCCCATGCCAGTGGGGATCAGTAATCTTATTCACCCTGTGGGCCGGGGGGAGCCATCCCATTCCACAGACAATGAGTCCTGCACAGGTCGTGTCACTTGGCTAAAGGCACCCAGCCAGTAAATGGCAGAGCCAGGATATGAACTCTGGTCTGCCTAACTCCAAAAACACTGGCCTTCCAAAACAAATCCTATGACCTTGGCAGAGTGGACCCCAATCCCTTTCAAAGGAGTGGCACATTCTCAGAGACTGTTTGGGTCTGTTCACTCTACAATCCCACGCCAGACTGGGAGATCAGGAGTTTCATTAAGCTTTATCTTCCCCCCCCATTTTATAGATGAGGAAACAGAGGCCTGGAGAGATACGGTCCTTGGCCACAGTCAGCCAAGTTGGAACATAGCTGGGACTTTGAACCCAGTCTCCCAGCTCCCAGTCTGCCTGCAGCCCTGTCCCCCTCCACCCCCAAGCCCTGACCAGAATTCTCTTCTGTACATCCAGAAGGACTTTCCCACTCCTCAGACTCTGAGGCAATTACAGTCCGTATCACTCATGTGGCCCTTAATCATTTACTGCCCTTGCAAACAGCCTGTGGTCAAAAGCAATAAAGTTCGAACTTGGACAGATCAGACCTCGTGTGGCTGCTGTTTGTGCACATGGCCCACTTCCTCTATTGACTAGAAGAGCTCAGAGGGCAAGAACCAGGTGGCTAGAGGTTTCCGTGTTCTCCCTGCACTGCTGCCATGCTGAGGGGCTTTGGTGAGTGAGTGCCTGGCACATTGGCCAGGGAGGAGCCACAGGGGAAGGGACATGGGAGGAGCTGGCTCCTTACACTCTAGAGGACCAAGGTTAAACCCAAGGCCTGGCCCAGCCCCACTGACCAACCCTGGCATCCCATATGTTGGTGACTGGCACCAAAGCCACTTGGCACCTCCTCCTCTCTCACTACCCCAACTGGTCATTTCCAGCTCCCATCAGTTCTGCATCTGAAATACTTCTTTTCGGTCAGGCCACCAGCTGCGCACCCTGGACTACTGCACCGGCCTCCTGATTGGCCTCCCTGCCTCTTGATTGGCCTCCCTGCCTCCTGATTGGCCTCCTTGCCTCTGGTCTGCTCTCCAGTTGCAATAAGAGTGATCTGAAAATGCAAACTTCAGCTTGTTCCTCCCCTACTTAAATGTTCCTGGGTGCACAGTGGCCTGAGCCTGTAATCCCAGTGCTTTGGGAGGCTGAGGCGGGTGGATCACTTGAGGCCAGGAGCTCGAGACTAGTCTGGGCAACATGGTGAAACCCCATCTCTACTTAAAATACAAAAAAATTAGCTGGGTGTGGTGGCGCATGCGTGTAATCCCAGCTACCCTGGAGGCTAAGGCACAAGACTCACTTGAACCTGGGAGGTGGGGGTTGCAGTGAGCTAAGATTGCACCACTGCACTCCAGCCTGGGTGACAGAGCAAGACTCTGTCTCAAAAAATAATAATAAAATAAATAAATGCTCCTGGGTCCTCACTGTCCTATGACCTGGTCCTAGCCCATCTCTCCAGCCTTACCGCTGCTACGCTTGGCCACTCTGAACTCTGGGTTCTTCAAAATGACCCCCACACCTTGCCCTGGGCCATGGCACATGCTGTTCTGTCAGCGGGAGGAACAGTCCTCCCTGCCTGGGCTCCCCTCACTGGCCAACTCCTCCTCTTCCTGGTCTCGTTTGGCGTCACCTCCTCCAGGAAGCCTCCCCTATCCCCTACTGAGGTACATGCCCACTTGTCCAAGCCAGCTTTTGCACCAACCCATTATGGCCCTGAAAACACGGATGGGGAAGTGTCTGTGAACTTGTCCTCTGTCTCTTCCATTAAACTCCACATTTCATGCAGGCAAGGGCTGTGCTCCTGTTCGCTGAGGCTGCTTCTCAGTTAGAGTTTGGGAAGGAGCAAGTGCTTGACATCGCCTCTCTTTCCTGATTCCTTTAATCCCTCAAAGGAACTCAAACAGAGAGTCCCTGGTGCTGGGGAACAGAGGGCATGGAGCCCGCCCCTCTGCCCCTCTGTCAGATGGGGAGATCCGACACTCCCAATCTCCCAGTCTGGCATGGGACTGTAGAGTGAACAGACCCAGTCTCTGAGAATGTTATGTGCCACTCCTTTGAAAGGGACTGGGGTCCACTCTGCCAAGGTCATAGGATTTGTTTTGGAAGGCCAGTGTTTTTGGATTGTTCTGAACGATGATCTTCCCCTCCCAGTCCTGGGGCCTGTGGCTACCCTGTCCACTCCTACCACCCTCCTATGACCACAGTGCAGCCCGCTCCCCAGAGATGGAGTGGGCGACAAGGCTCCGGCTGGGTCTGCCTCTACAGAAACCCTAAAGTCATTCCACTTCCTGGTGGAGTCAGGGTGAGGAGTCCCAGAGGCCTCCTGGGGGAAACCTGGGGCCCTGGGGCCGGCTGAGTGTTCCCCAGGCCTCCCTTCTTCCCACCCCTGGCCTGGGAGCTTCATCAGCCACTTCACTGCCTTCCCTGGCCTCCCTCTCCCCTGACTGCTGGGCCCTGGCAGAGGGCGTGGGACTGTGCATCCTGGTGTGTATATCCAGCTGCTGCTCGCCACAGCTGGCTGCACTGGCCTCAGCAGAGCCAGGGAGGGCACGCTCTGCCCCCCACCATCCCAACCTCCCTCATTCCTCCACCCCCAACCCCACCCCCAGACCCCGATCCACCTGCTCCATTGAATGCCCAAGATTGGAAGAGGGTCAACAGAATGTGGGGTCATTCATGGGTGGGGGCAGGACGTAGGTGTTCAGTGCCAGCCCCGACTTACACGGTCCCTTCCTTGTTGGACACCCCAAGCCCCGGCTCTCCTGGCTGCTCCCCTCAGGACTGTGAGAGGTGGCACCGTTCTCCCTTCTGGGGCCTCGGCTTTCTCTTCCATACAATGGAAGATAGGCTGCTTTGGGAAGGCCCTCACCTTTCGGGGAAGAGTCTAGAAAGTACAGCAAGGATGTGTGCACTTCGCTGAGCAGCCCAGGGAGCTGTGAGAGAGGTTCCAGGTGGGGGAGGCAGGATCAAAGCCCTGCTTGGGGGAGATTATACCTGAATTGGGAAGGGGAGCAGTCAGAGGCAGGGCGGGCTTTGATTTGTGGGTGGAGTGTAGAGGAGGGAGACTCAGAGCACCCGGCCCAGGGCTGTAGGGGTAGCGTGGGGCTGCCTGTGGCTGCAGATGGTACCATTCTAGATGAAGCGGCAGGGCTGAGGGCCTCCGAGGGTCGGCTGGGGGAGCTACCCAGCAACCTGCTCACCCTAGCAGGCTGGGACCCCCACACAGGCCACGCATCCTGCCAACAAGCCGAAAAGTATTTGCTGAATGCTACCATGTGCCAGGGAAGAGACAAGTCCCCACACTTGGTCATCAGAGAGTCCAGCACAGCAACAGGAACTGCCGCTGGGCAGCAGTCATGAAGTGGCCCAGGGAGAGGGCACGCCTGTGGTGCCAGGCCCGGTTTCCACACCCCATTTCCTGCACTCGTGGCATTAGCTCCTTTCTAACCCTCATGACATCCCTCTGAGGTATGTGCTATTGTCTTCATCCCCATTTTATGGATAAGGAAAGTGAGACATGGAGAGATGAAGTTACTCATCCAAGGGCACACAGTTTAATCCCCAGGACAAAAACCTGAATCCAAACCTGACCAGCTGGCTCCAAGGTGCTCTTCTCAGGCCTGCTCCACTGACCTCCTCCCCTGGAGGCAGGGAAGCTGTCTCCACATTTCACAGATGAGGGAAGCAAAGCTTGGAGTGGGAGTGGTGTAAGTGCCTCCTGCAACCTGTGGCACGCTCTAGCGTTCGTGACCTAGAGGTCAGGGTGCAAGGTTTCTTTAGGAGTGGTGAGTTTCCTTTGGACAAAAGTGCCTGAGCCAGCTAAGTCAAGGTTGCCGGAAACACGCCACACATTTTGCGCATGGATGTGTGTAAATGTATGAATGCTCGTGTGCACTGTATCTTACAGGCCTCAGCCAGCTCCCAAAAGCCTCACGGGACTGTCCCCGCCCTGCCCCAGGCATGCTATTCTCGGGACAGACACAAGCCCATCTGTCCCAAGACCCCTGTGCCCAGCTCCTGCAGCCTGGCCTAATGCTCCCCACCCACCCCCACACCCCAGCCTCTGCTAGTGCCATCTGGCGGGTGGCAAGATGCCCACCCCCGGGGAGTGGGTGCCAGGGGCCAAGAGGGGAGCAGCTGGGAGGCTGAGCTGACCCCATGAGCAGCAGCACAGCCCTAGGCTCTGTCTGGGGAGCTGCAGCAGGGTGACTGCACCTTCTAACCCACGAGAGACACACTGCGAGGGTCTTTCGCTGTCCTTAAGACACAAGGAAGCAGCTCGAACTGTTTACCATTGGGAATTCTCATCTCTGGGGACTCACCCCTGCCCCATAACTCACTCCAGTGAAGGAACGCGGGGTGCAAAGTCTACCCGAGCACCCCCACCCGGAGCACTTAGCTCCCGCCACTGCCACTGTCTGTTTAGCACAATGGTTCATGCTTTTGCAGCTCTTATTTTATGGCAGGCTCTGTTCTCATCCCTTTCTGTTGATTGATCCCTTTAATTTTCACCCAGGTCTATGAGATAGATGTAATCACTATCCCATTTCACAGATGGGAAAACGGAGCTACAAAGTGCTTAAGTAACATGCCCAAGGCACACAGCTGCTAAGTGGCAGAGCTGGGATTAGAACCCAAGCAGTACAAGTCCTTCACATTGATTTTGCGCCTCCTGTGGACCAAGCATTGTTCTGAGTGTTTTACATGAAGTAGCTCATTTAATCCTCGCAACAGTGTTGCTATCGTTCCCGTTTTACAGATGAGGAAACTGGGGCACAGAGAGGTTGCATGACTTGCCTAAGGTGACATCAGTAAGAGGAGGAAATAAGTGGTGCGATTTGAACTCAGGCTGTCTGGCTGTTCACAGGATCCCAAGGTTCATGGGTGAAAGGTTCACTAAAAAAATGCTGTAAGAATAGATGGAGATGGGCTCATTCGACCTCCGCTCTTATCTCTCCTCTCCGCATCATCCCATTCTCGGTAGCCACAGCCGGGGAGACAAGGTGGAGGGAGGAGAGAGCATCTGTGAGCTGGGCCGGCGGGAGGGCAGGCGGGAAGGCAGGCAGTCGCGGGTAGAGGCTGCACGTGCTCACGACGTCTCTTCTGTGGCCAATTAAACAAATTGCAGCAAAACAGCATTTTATTAGTATTTGCCCATAGCAGTCTGGAGCTGCAATAAATTTCCTCCAGGCTGCGGCACTGGAGAGGCAGGCGGAGGGGTGTGTGTGAATGGGGGAAGAGATCGGTGCCATTGGAGGGGCGTGGGGAGCAGGGTGTGGGAGGGAGAGTTGGCATGTTAAGCAGTGGATGGTGGAAGAGAAACATCAGGAACGGCCCTGGGGGCTGTTGGCTATCAGAGTGGCTGTCTCCCCAAACAACCGCTCCGCTTCATCATAAGCACAGTGAGTTATGAGGCGGTGTTGTGCGCTGCACACGAGCAGCGGGGACCATGAAGCAGGGAAGCCCAGTGCCTGGCTGAGGGTCCCCCCGAAACTCCATGGCAGCTGCCCTGGGTTCAGCCCTCATGATGGGATACCTGGGTCGCTGAAGTGGCCGCCTAATTGGTCTCTTCTCCTCCAATCTCGATGCATTAATTCATTCCAGAGGTATTTATTAAATGCCTGCTGTTTGCCAGGTCCTGGAGTAAACTGTCTGTAAAGTGTATCATTCTTCTATTTAAAAAACGTTTCATGTTTCCCTGCTGCTTTCAGTATCAACCCCAAGCTTCTGAGGCCGGTGTTCAAGGCCCTTCCTATGCAGGCTTCCGCCTCCCTTTCTAGCTTGTTCTGTGGCCACTCCCCTCCACCTCTGATAATAATAATAATGATAGCAGCTAACATTGATCAAACGCTCACTGTGTGCCAGGCACTGCTCTACGTGCTTTATTATGCACAGTCGTGTGTTGATTAACGACGGGGATATGTTCTGAGAAATGCGTTGTTAGGCGATTTCATCACTCTGTGAGCATCAGAGTGTGTGTTTACACAAACCTACCTGGCAGAGCCTATGACACACCCTGGCTGTATGGCATAGCCTATGCTCCTAGGCTACAAATCCGTCCAGCATATTACTATACTGAATACTGTAGAGAGTTGTAATACAATAGTATTTGTGTATCTAAAGATAGCTACACAGGCCTCTTCTCTCTGGTTCCAGGTAAAGGGAGCTGTTTGCATCTCTGTGCCTGCATAGCACCTTGAGATGTTATCCCTATGGCACTAATTGCACCCCCTTGAGGGGTTCTTGTGCCCTGCTGAGCTCACTCAGAGCGGAATCTTCTTTGCATCCTTGGTGCCTCGCCCTGGCATTGGACTAGGATGGGCTGCCTGGCAGGGGTTAGGGGCAGTAGGCATTGAGGCTTAGCTGTAGAGTGAACCCTCACCTCCTCTCCATTCTGGAAGTCCTTGGGCCTAGGCCCTCCCTCCCTTCAGACCTCAAACTAAGTAGCCTGATGGGAGATGAGGCTGGAGGAAGATAGGAAAAGGCAGAGCTCTGGAAGGTGGCCTGGGGAGGAAGTGGCATTAACCCCTCAATCCCCCAGGGCCTTCCCAAGGGCATGGCGGGGTCACCTGATCCTGGGACCTGTCTTCTGGCTTTGGGCCCAGCCAGTCAGGCTGTTCCAGTTGAGAGCTCTCAGCCACAAACGTTTTTTGGTTTTGTTTTGTTTTAACTTAAACTACATTCCCTCCTCTCCCTACCCACCTCCAGGCCCACCATGGGTAACTTAAATCAAACCGGTCCCCACCAATTGCTTAGGGGGATGGGGAGACTAGTCTGATCTAAGTTTGATCTAAGATGATGGCATTTACAGGTGCTGTGTAGGCTCAGAGACAGAAACAGCTTCCTTTACCTGGGGTAGGATGCCAAGGGATCCCCTGGCCAGCCCTCCTCCCATTGCTAGGGCAGCTTCCATCTGTAGGAGACCAGTAAAGGGCATGGGAGGCAGGACACCCCCTACACTCACTGTGGACTGCCAGGGCATCTAGGACTCAGGCCACACTGTTCTCCCAACCTCCTGGAAACAGGCAACCACTCAGCTCCCTCCTCCTCTTCTCACCTCCCTCCCTTCCCTTCCCCGCCTCCCCTACCTCCAGTCCTTTTCCTCCAGGAAAATGTCCTTCTTTTCCCCTAGTTTTAGTGGGATACATTGGCCATTAAAAATTGCATATATTTGGCTGGGCACAGTGGCTTACACCTGTAATCCCAGCACTTTGGGAGGCCAAGGCGGGCAGATCACTTGAGGTCAGGAGTTTGAGACCAGCCTGGCCATCATGGTGAAACCCCTGTCTCTACTAAAAATACAAAAATTAGCCAGGTGCAGTGGCGCGTACCTGTAGTCCCAGCTACTCAGGAGACTGAGGCAGCAGATTTGCCTGAACCTGGGAGGCGGAGGTTGCAGTGAGCCGAGATCGCACCACTACACTCCAGCCTGGACAACAGAGCGAGACTGTCTCAAAAAAAAAAAAAAAAAAAAAAAAAAAAAAAAAAAAAGCCTATATTTGAGGGGTCTAATTTGATGATTTGATAGATGTATACATTGTGAAATATTCACCATAATCAAGCTAACACATCCATCACCTCACAAGTACGATTTTCTTCTCTTTCTTTTCTTTTGGTGGTAAGAACACTTAAGATCTATCCTCTTAGCAAATTTCAAGTATACAATGCAATATCGTTCACTGGAGTCACACTGTTGTACCTTAGATCTCCAGAACTTATTCATCTGTTGTAACTGAAACCTTATACCCCAAGACCGGCATCTCCCATTTCCACCTTCCTCTAGTCCCTGGTAACCACCATTCCACCTACCTCCGTTTCCATGAGTTTGACTATTGCAGATTCCACATGTAAGAGAGGTCGTGCAGTATTTGTCTTTCTGTGTCTGGCTTATTTCACCTAGCATAACCTCCTCCAGGTTTACTCATGTTGCTGCAAAGGGAGGATTTTCTAATTTTTAAAGGCTAATTAATATTATCTATACCTATATCTATATCTCACATTTCTTTATCCATTCATCCATTGACAGACAAAATGTTCTTACTCTTTTCTTCATTTGGGTGCCTTCCTTGCTCATGTCTGAGCCCGGCGGCTGACACACAGAAGGAATTCAGTGAGTACTAACTGACTGCATGATTGAATGAAAAAAAAATTCCATTCAAAGGTGACATCGCTTTCCACCCCATAGCAGAGAAACAGAGCCTTAGAGTTCCCATCTTCATCTTGTCATTAAAAGGATCATTATTTTGCTGATATCTCGCCATTCTGCCCCAAATCTTAATTTCTGAACCCCTAATGTTATGTCAATCTTCCTGCCCTCAGAAGAACAAGGCAACCAACTACCTCCTCTTGCCCTCAACAAGACTGTAATAATGTCCTAGGAAATATACCCGCAGCTGGTCAACCAAGACATTTATTGAGCACCCATTGTATACAGGGCTTGTTACTAGGAGGGCCACAGACAGGGAGGCCCGATCACTATCACTGCCCTGACTGCTTATGAGCCTGGAGGGTCTGAGCCACATAGGCTCCAGTCCACAGGGTTTCCTAAAGAAGGGCACAGGCACAGGAAAGGAAGGCCAAGAGCAAGCCTCTCTCCTTCTTTCTTTCTTTCTTTCTTTCTTTCTTTCTTTCTTTCTTTCTTTCTTTCTTTCTTTCTTTCTTTCTCTTTCTTTCTTTTTCTTTCTTTCTTTCTTTTTCTTTCTTTCTTTCCTTCCTTCCTTCCTTCCTTCCTTTCTTTCTTTCTTTCTTTCTTCCTTTCTCCTTCTTTCTCTTTCTTTTTCTTTCTTTCCTTCCTTCCTTTCCTTCCTTCCTTCCTTCCTTCTCTCTCTCTCTTCTTTCTTTCTTTCTTTCTTTCTTTCTTTCTTTCTTT